>NW_007059704.1:184389-203224 GCF_000164805.1 Carlito syrichta
CCTCCTTTTTTTTTTTTTTTGAGTTGGAGTCTCACTCTGTCAACCAGACTGGAGTGCAGTGGCCACTCCCGGCCACCGCAGCCCCGACCTGCTGGGCTCTGGCGATCCTTCCGCCTCAGCCTTCCAAGTAGCTGGAATTACAGGTGCGCGCTACCACGCCCGGCTAATTTTTTTATTTATTGTAGAGATGAGGTCTCGCCAAGTTGTCCAAGTGGGTCTCGAACCCGAGGGCTCAGGCAATTCACTCACCTCGGCCTCCCAAGGTGCGGGATTACAGGCTGAGCCACGGAGCCCGGCTCAGGCCTCCTTTATAAGAGCACTCATCCCATTCATGAAGTCTCCACCCTCATGGCCTAATCACCTCCCAGAAACTCTACCTCTTAATACCAATACATTCAGGTTCAGATTTCAACCTATTAAATTGGAGAGACACTAACATTCAGACCATAACACCAAGGAAAGCTTTTATACTGAAACACAGTTATCAAAAAATTAAAATTATGCATTTGTGAAATGGTAACATAGGTCTCTTATTAACGCATTAAATAACAAAATCTAATGGCAGGTTGGGATGTGCTAGAAAGATATTTCGGTAAATCGACAAGAACTATAATGGGATATGAAAATGGGTGTTGCTGACACACTCACAGGTGCTGCCAATAGTACTGTGGTTTGTACTCCACCTGTGTAATTGAAGGAACTGTGTGATCTGAGGTAGTGGCTAATGAAAACCAAGTTAAACATTTTTTTCACCCAAGATTTGGGGCCTACGTTGGCACCAACTCTGGGAGTTTCATTCCAGTGAGTGGCAGTGTCTCTTTGACACATCAGATCAGCCCCAGGACTTTATGTTTTTAGAGAAGTTCTTAAAATTCACATGTGGGATTCATTCTCCATTTGCTTAATACAAGCTTCCCTGGCTTTCCAAAGCAGCAGGACAAGCCAGAAGACATAGACAGACAACAGTTACTCTAAAGTCATCTTCCAGAGGTGCTAACTTGGCTAATACTTAGATCAACTGTTCACTGCTTCCTGCAGTATGTGTGCTCTCCTTTCCCACAGGATTCTGGGAAATACGAATTAAATAAGAGATGTTTAAATTCCTTTGGAAAACTCAAAGCCACATTATTAATTTAGGGCACTCTGTCAACCATCAGGAATTAATATTATTATCATCTCTTCTTCTGTTTAGTACTTAGAACCTCTCCCAAACCTGCTGATTTTGATGGCAATGAAGGCCAAAGGCTCAGTACTGGAAAATATGAAAAGTTCAGTAGACCAGGACATAGCGTGGGGCAAGGTGATACTTGTGTGGCTGACTATTAAGTTGTCTCATACTTCCTATCTGGAGAGTGCTCCCCTGACTACAGAAGTTGTTAGAATTTTCAGCAGCAAGAGGGGAGTGGTGGGAAGAAGTGTCAAATCCACAAGCAGAGAACACTGTGTCATGGGAAAAATATCTGATCCCAGAAGCCTTAGGAATACAAAGGAAAAATATCTCAAACAAACTGCTGACTATGCATTTTTTTTAATTTTTTGAGTACCAGAGAAATGCTAAATTTCATTAAGTTTTACAGCCAGACTTAATATAGACATAAATCCCTTTAATGTTGGTTTCAGTCAAAAGTAAGCTGAACATTATCATTAAACCGGTGCATGGGGGAGAATTATTTGAGGAAACTCAAAATAGGCACAATTGGGAACACTCAGCCATGACCATATTAAATGCAAGGAGGCACGATAGCAAAACTCTTTTGGCTCTAATGGACTGCACTGTTTTGCTGCTGGGTTTCCATATAGATGAGCTTTGTTCTGGGGCAATATGGTTGCCGTTGGAGAGTCTATCCCGGGAAGCTCATTTCTCTTTCATTAGCCCATGAGCATAGAGCAATTTCAGCTAATACTGTTACACAGCTCCTAGTTGGGTTATTTGGTTACATGCCTTCAGGGAGAAGAGTGAACCAGAGTAAAGGAACAAATGTGATGTCGCGTCTCATCCTGAGTTCCTGCTGCAGGGGAATTACACTGGCCATTCATCACATGCCACGCTGGACTCATGATCATAAACTCCTGATGTCTGAGATGTGACTTAAGTCTCGTATGATTTGCTGTTTCACAGGAAACAACTTGTCTTCTGCGATGCAATTTCTTTGAGGTCTAGGCTTGTGCATGACTGTCATTCTAGGAACCTATTCCTCATGGGGGCTCATGCGGGTCAATACACTGTGCCACTCATGTGACGTTGAAAACAGAGCTCCATACCTGTGGGTGAATTGAAAAACAGCACCCTCCCTCTGGGTGAACAAATTAGAAAAGGTGCCCCCTTCTATGTAGATGAATTTTTAAAAATTAGGCATCCCCTCTGGACTGATCAATTCTCTTTTAAAGCCCGACGGGGGGTTGGGGAGACACACCTCAAACCAGGTGAACTGGGGACCAAAGTGAGGCCCAAACTTTACCTACACAATGACCATTTGTATGCCTAACCCTGAATTGTACCCCACAATTTTAAAATATAAATAAATAAATAAATAAATAAATAAATAAATCATAGCAAAAAAAATTTAAAATAATAAAAGTAAATAAGAATAAAAAATAAAATAAAGCCCCACCGCAGGGTATGTGGCTTGGCGAGTCCAGGGCAGCCCCCAGTCGCTCCCCTTAGACAGGCACCCTTGTACATGGCATGACCTGCACAACTGTGCATGACAGTTCTGATTACAGAAACCACTTGCACAATTTTGTAGTCGGACCGCAGAGTTTGCCCCTCAATGCTCTAAAAATATCTGTTCAATCACATCAATGGGTGCACATATTAAATATATTAGCCGACTTACTGCAAACAGCTGCCACTGTCTGTGGAGAGTGGTATTCTGACCATAGGAACAAACAGGACATCTGTAAATGGAAAAAAACAGGAGAGTGAGAGGCTGGTGGCCCCTAGGAGCTACTCTCAACCAACAGTGAACACTGGGGTGGTAGAGGCAGTAGTGTCCCCTCCTTACCATCACAGCACGATACTCTTCATGGCCTCCCTTCATGGCCTCCCTTCATGCCTCCCGTGGGCCAAGCCTGTTTCTCATCATGATATCTTGCCTGATATCCCACCTTTGGTTGTTATGAAACATAGGAGGGGTACTCTTCGAACTCCTAACTGTGTAGTCAGACTAGTTTATATCAGATTCCTTTTCAGCAGACACAACCACCCAGAGAGAACAAGACATGGAGCAATATGTCTCATAGCAAAGAGGGCTGCCAAGAAGGACAATGACAGGGTGACATGCTGCAGTACAGGCTATCAGAGGGCAGCCTGGGAACTCATGAGACCTAGGACATTGGTCAGGGGTTGGCAAACTCTTTCCAAGAAAGGCCAGATATAGTCAATGTTTTAGACTTTGTGGGCCTCTGCCACAACTGATTAACTCTGCAGCTGTAGTGTGAAATCCATATACAAGTGGAGGTGATTGTGTTCCAATAAAACTTTATTTATAAGAACAAGCAATGGGCCAGATTTAGCCTGTGGGCATTTTCTGTGACCCTTGCCATACATAAGTGATCAAAGGAAGAAAAGGATGCTAAAAGGGACATCAGAACTGAAAAAATGCCACATTGAGGCAGGCCACATGCTTGTCAGCTTAAATCCCTTCTTTCATTTTATCCTCACAGCAACCCAAGTAGTAACAGTTTTACCATGTGCATTTTAAAGATGAGAAAACTACAGCTCCTAAAACATAGGAAAATTTCCTAGGCCCCAAACAGCCTAGCTTTGCAACCAGATCTATCTGACTTGAACGTCTCTCTTCCTTCCCCTCCATCAAGCTGGTACCCTCATTTGTCTTGGGCAGCCCAGCAATGGAAGCCTGCTGGTCTCAGAAGCATTGCATCCCAGATGTGGGATATGGATGACAGAGCCAGAGTCAGGTCCAACCTCAGGAGGCTCAGAACCTTCTCTGTAGATGTGAAAGCAACAGGCAGGTCATCATTGGGTTCAGGACATCCCCTCTCTTGCTACCAGCCTCCTCCATAGGTGAGCACCATATCTGAAGTATGTACTTTGTCTGCTTTTGCCTTTGATGGCCACATAAATACAAGGGGAGGCCCTGAAAAAAAAAAAGAATTTACTTATTTTAAATAATGTATTTATTCTTACATGTTTAAACTTCAGTCACCTTCAAAGTACTCCCTGTTGGATACAATACACCTATCAGGATACTTTTTCCACTGCTTAAAACAGTTTTTGATTGTGTCAATTTTGATGTCTTTGCATGCTTTTGTCGGGTTTTGTTTCATCTTTTCCACATCGGCAAAACGTTTGCCTTTGAGGACTTTTTTCACCTGTGGAAACAACAACAAAAATCGCTCAGGGTGAAATTGAGTGAATAGGGAGGATGGAGCATAGGGGTCATTGCTGTTTTTGGTCAAAAACTGCTAAGCATTCAGCATGGTGTGGGTAGGTGCGTTGTCACGGTGGAAGAACCAGTCACTTGTTTGTTGCAACTCTGGATGTTTCTTCGCAAATCATGATGCACAACAACGCTATCTGGTACACTGATGCTGATGGGTTCCTAGAATATTTACTTAGCAGGGAAAACCTGTGCTGCAAGGTGCTTACCCTCCAAAAAAAATTAATTCCAGGTTTTTGTGGGTACCCGCTTGTACAGCACCTAAGAAACAAGCCAGAGGATTTCATGAAAACAAGCCATTTGTCTCATTTGTCCTTTCTTAGCATAACATGCATACAGGCCATCTGTTTGAAAAGTACACGGTGTAAACAATGCCAAAATTATTAACTTTCTAGCTAAGAGCAAGTCCAATCTTCCTTTCTGACTCTATTCAAATATTCAGAAACTAAGCCTTAGAATGACAAAATACCAGAGACAGTTTTTTTAACCCCTGCATTAAATTTTAATAAGAGAAAATGAGCAGTTATCAGAAGTTTCTTCCAGAAATAACTACCAGGGAAGCCCTGAGGTCAGTTTGGATTCAGCCCAGCCTTCTCACTTTCTGTGTGATGGTACAGTGATAATTCAAGTTCTTAACGATGACTCTGAATCATCCTGATCCTAAATCATCGAAGATTAAATTATTTTCACTTAAACAACTAGTATTTTCTAAAGCAAGAAAAATAGACTGATGTATTTTAGAAAAAAGTTAGAGAAGTCCAAGCAAAACGAATGTTTGGCTTAGCCTAGGATGGCCAGAACGTTAAATTTAGGAAAACACTGATTCCTCCCCACCACAAATGTCCATGCTAATGGCAATTATAGAAAAGTCTAGAATAATTCAAGCCCAGGTTAACGTATTCCCGGACACACATAACTTCATGGGAGACAGCATTATAATTCAAATCAATAAATGATTTGCAAGGATTCTGCTTATACTTTTACAGTCAAATATTGTTCATTGTTCTTTCTTGTTACAAACCATTTGATTTTTAGCCAGAAAACAAGAATAACTTCTGTCTGCCTTCCTTAATGCTCAGTGCAGACTGTTACCCAAAGAATTAAACATTAGTCATCAAATTAATTATAAAGGCAACAAAATAATTGGGGGTTCTGAGTTATCATTCATCTCAACATTCTGAGGCAAATTGGACCCTAGGCAATAGTCTTTCTTCTTGTTACAAAAGTGGTCTCAGAGTTCTCAGTGATAAGCTCTTTCTCAGAACTCTCCAGATCTTCCTCATTGTCCCCATCATCTCAGGGTGAGCCAACTTCCCTGGAATCAGGAGCAGAACCAAGAGACTCATCCAAGACCCAGATGATAATTCTGAGCCCAAAAGATAATCCTGGGTGGGAGGATTGTGCAGCCCATAACTCAAGCTGCAAGCAGCAAAGGGTCAGACATTCTTTCTGCCAGTCTAATTGCCCTGTTCATAGAAACTTGATCTTGGTCAACTCAGATTTTGCCCCCGCGCCCTCCCTGACTCTCAAAGTGCCTTCAAGTTCCAAAAGACTACCACAGCGTGACAGAGAGGGACACAGGGTCCTGGTGCTGGTGTTTTATCATCTGGTCCACTCTGGCTTTGTGGCAACCCCATTCCCATTGGCCTCAGTGGTCAATTCACACGAATCCCTCCTAAACCCTGGATCTCACTGTCTTTGCCACCAGAACTTTCTAGGCCAGTTGGTTGTCAGTGTCATGTCCTCACCAACCTGCCTCCCACAGAAGATGCAGCCACGCCCTGCTCTGTGCTGGAAGTCTTGGGAACAGAGTGGGGCCACACCAGAGCTGTAGTTAATACATCTCACAGGACCATGGATGGATCCGCGGCTCCATGCCCCTATCATGGAATGAGTCCCAGACCTCTATGAGGTTGATCATTCCACCATGCCCCATCCCATACCAAGAGTACAGTTCTGAAGGGAGACAGCCCTCAAGGTCCCTCTGAGAGCCCCATAATGGCTATTCATGACAAATGTCCTACCCACCTCACCATAGGTCAGGGAATCTCAATCTCTTCCATGGAGAAACAAACTAGACTGAGCAAATAGTCTTTTGCTTAAGTTTCGATCTTTGAGGCCCAAGAGAAAAAGTATTAAACTTACCCCCACTTACTCTGCTTAAGAATGCTCTTGTCAACAACGAAGACACAACCAAAAATAAATGGCACAATATTTTACAAGCTATGAAAGAACTGTAGTCTAGAATTTCATAGCCAGTAAAAATATCCTTTAGGGGAAAAAGGGAACATTTTTAAATGAAGGAAAACTAAGAGGATTTATTGCCAGTAAACTTATTCTACAACAATGGCTAAGGGCAGTTCTAGAAACAGAAGAAAATGATACAAGGAGGAACTCTGAACATCAGAAAAGAATAAATATCTTGATAAGCAAAATACGAACAATGCAGTAGATTTTTTTTTATTTCAAAATTATATGTGATGATTGAAGCAAATACTACAACATTATTGGTGTGGTCCTAAATGTATATATAAGTGATGGAGAGTAAAGGAATGTAAAAGGAAAAAAAAAGAATGCTCTTGTCTCTGAAAAAGTCAGAGGTTAGAGACAATGGGACATATTTGGGGAAGACAAATTAGATGCTATTTCAAAATAAATCCCAAAAAAGAACAGAAATCTAAATATCTCATGGAAAGTAGGGGGGTGGGGTGAGAAATGCCCAAACTAAGAGGGTCTCCCAGGGACAAGGATTGTAGACCAGATACAGAATTAAACTTTTAGATTGAATGAAAGTAATTTGCATCTAAGTGGTAATGGATGAGAAAGACTGAACACTTGCCAATAATTAGGGCCAGGGGAGACATGAAGACTTCCTTTCTAAAGACCTGGAGTTGAATGTAGACCAAGATTCTGAAATAAAAAATAGATATGTTCAAGACTCAAAGCAAAATGACTGGGCAGAATCTCAGGGTGACTCTTATCCAATGGCAGCCCTTATTTAAATAAATTAGTATTACGGGTCTGATGACTACAACTACTGGTCTGACATACCAAAACAAAAATGAATGAAATTGATCAATCTGCTCTTTAAAACATTATGCCATTAATATGTTAGGTTGACCAACTAAAGTGTGTCACAAACTGAAGTGAAGGATCCTCGTGAAAAATCACATTCCCTAAAAATATCTCAGGATCCCCGCAGTCGAGCAATGCCAAAGCTGGAACCTGCTTCTAACACAGTATCTCCTCGACCAATGCATACTGTGAACAAAGAAGCTATCGGGATCTTTATTTCAGATCCCAAAACAAAGAAGAGGAAAAGGAAAGGAGGAGAGGGAAACTTCTGAGAGATTGGCACCCTGGACAAGCAGGGAAGGCAATGGGGAAGGAATGAATTATTCACCAAGTGATGGTGGATCATTGTCCATCATAGACCAAAATAAAATACCTACCAACTGAAGACCTCAATGTAAACAAATAAAACACGACATCACTTAAAAACAGTTTAAGAGAATACATAATTGATTTACATGAGGAAAGACTCTCAATGGAAAAAATGGAGGCATTGGATTATATAGAATTTTATACTTCTTGCCATATACTTTAGGGTATAAGGATACATACTTATCACAGTTGGCAATTGTATATTTATTTGTTTTATTGTTTGATGGATGTTTGTTGCCTAAGCTTAGGTTGTAAGTTACACAAGAGCAGGGTGCTTTTATTATATTCTTGTACTTAGCAAAGTCTCTGATATGCTATCTTAGACTCTTAATGATATTAGTTGAATGAATTAATGAAGTCATTTGTGGGCAACATTAGGGTCTTGGGCAGGGTTTTAACACCCCAAGGAAAAAGCCTTATGGCAATCTGAAGGAGGGAACTGAATAAAGCAAGAAAACTCTAGAGGCCATCTCACTTGTGACCTGAGAACTAGAACATCTGGCCATTAGTCCAAGGAAGCATCAAGAAAGCTTAATCTAGGCCGGGCTCGGTGGCTCAACCTCTAATCCCAGCACTCTGGGAGGCTGAGGTGAGTGGATTGCCTGAGCCCTGGGTTCAAGACCAGGCCCAGCAACTTGGTAAGACTTCGTCTCTACAATAAATGAAAAATTAGCCAGACGTGGTAGTACACGCCTGTAGTTCCGGTTACTTGAAAGGCTGAGGCAGAAGGATTACCAGAGCCCAGCAGGTTGATACTGAGGTGGCCGTGAGTGTTCCACTGCACTCCAACCTGGGCAACAGAGTGAGACTCCAACTCAAAAAAAATAAAATCTCACTCTAAGCCCTGGATTCCCAGTGAAATCCATTGATCCACAAGGGATACCTCAGCTTAAAAGAAGACAGCCCTGGAGAGCACAGGGCTCCCTTTGGCTGACCCCTTGAAGGCTTGAAATAGGATAGGATGGAAAAGCTGAAATAGGATGGGATGGAGCATCTGGAAGTTAGACAGCTCCAAGGCTGCACTCAGTTCTGTCACAGCTTTGCAAGGGCTGGACCAGCACAGAACATTAATGCAGCACTCCAGGGATGAACTACACACATGACAGTCTTGCAGCACCTTCCCCGGGCTATGCCTCTGGCTTTATTGACCTCATGAGATACCTTGTGTTTTTCAGAATGCAGAAGCGAGTTACGACTTCAGCAGCAACGACCCTTATCCTTACCCTCGATACACAGATGACTGGTTTAACAGGTAAACTGAGTCTCAGGGGGGCGGGGGTCTTGTGGACTTTAGGTTTTGAGGTTTTTATTTTGCTTTGTTTTGTTTAAGGCCTGAGTATCACCAGCAAAATAAGCTCCTTGCTTCACTCAACTATATTGTGATTTTTCTTCTTAGTGGTTACCTTCTCTAAATTTGTGGAATTTTTAACATTGTAATTTCCCTCTAGAATTATCTTTTGATTATTTTGTTCTGTTGAATTAGAAATCATTGGCCACTTTCATCTTCTAAAACTAAAAGAAAATGGAAATAAGAAATCCTTTTTCAATCCACCACAAGGCGATTTAAAACATACTGATTTCGCTCAATCTGTTGAAATTTTTGCAGAGAACCTTTTTGCTCCATGGGGTCTGTGTGTCTGTTTTTGAAAAGTATTTGTGCTATAAACTACTAATAACTCATGTAGTTCCTTTCAACAAAAGGGTAAGTGTCATTGGCAGAGGTTTGAAGTGTTGTTTTGTATAAGGTCCCACCATGCAAAACTATCCAAACAATCCATCCAAAGGTGTAATTTTCCTTCCGCTCGTTGTGCTACTAAAAATGCAGATGTGGTTTCTTTATTTTCTTCAAATAAATACCTTGCTTTAATGGTTAATTACATTTGAGAAATAAAGATATGTGGTTTGCTCAGTAAAAGAATATTGAATTGTTTTAAGCTTAGTACTTCCCTGTTATCGATGTCTTTGGGTGAAGTTCATGGAAACAAGAGCTTCAACTAATAGTATAAAATATATTAAGTGTACAACACTTTATCCATTTATCTTACCGCTCATGGCAACCTAAGTAGTAGCCATTTTCAGTTTTATGATAAGGAAACAGTCTCAGAAACATTGAATGGCTTCTTGGTCAAATGATTGAAATTCAAGTCAAAGCCAAGATGAGACTCATGCTTCAAATTGTTTCTAAATCCAAATTTGTATCATTGCTGTCTAAGTATCATTTTTATTACTTTATACAAGAAGACTGGTGTCTGGAAAATGACCAGGGACTGATCCTCAGTGGACCAGGTAGCTTAGACTCTGTCTCTAGAGTTTACAAGTTGACCTAAGAATGTCAGAGGTAGAGACAGGGCACACAGGTTCATGGTGAAAAAAAATGCAGAAAAGAATAAATAAAACAATAAAATTCAAATGTGTAACATTTTTAAAAGGTCATCGCTGAAACACAATAGCACAATTCATTCTCAAGCAACATCACCTGCAGCCTGAAAATGATCATGCCAGGCTTGGAGGTGTGTGTTTAGAGGGTAAGAAAGTATTTTTTATAACTTTACTTTGTTATAGAGATGTGGAGTACAAGTCAGCATTAGATACATAAGCAGGTGAAGTTTGGGTCTCCAACAGGTCCTCACTTCCCTGGTTTAGGACCAGGTATCCTTTGTGTTGCCACGTGTCCCCCACCTCCCCAGTGTCCCATGACTGCTGATCCCTCCCTTTTGCTATTGTGATTAATGTTCAGATCCCACTTACAAATGAGAACATGTGATATTCAGTTCTTTGTCTCTGTGATAGATCATTGAGTATGATGGTCTCCAACTCCATCCAGTTAGTAAGAATGTATTTAAAAGGTCTGAGCACCTTTGGCATGAAGTGTGTTTTACCCCTCATGACTTCTAACCCTAGATCCTAGCAATGAATTCATTTTCAGGCACACGGATGTGAAGTTACCAAATAAATGTCCCTGAGCCGGGGTGGAACAGAACTGGCAATGGATGTCTGGAACACTGTGCTGAGAAGGGCTGTGAAAGAGGGCCTAGCTTCTGCATGAGGGATAATGTGCCTGTCCACATTATGTCAGAAAGAGCAGGGCACCTCAAGGGCCAGGGACTTGCTGTCTTTCTGAAGCTAGTAGATACTAACTCAACCTTCAATGGGTTGATCCTGGCACAATAGAGCCAGTGGAATGGCTTCCCCCAACCTCATTTTCTAAACTCAACACAATCTCCTCTTCCTATGTAATGTGCTGTGAAAATACTCCTTAACACACACACACATACACACACACACACACACACACACACACACACACACACACACACACATACACACACAAAGGAAATGTCTTCTCTCTTAAATATTGTCATTTGCAAACTTGTTCTCCAAAGTACAATTTTAAACCAACTAAAAACCTCCAATTAGGACTAATTAGCGCTTAGGGTAATAAAATTCGTCATTGTCAATGGTGAGAACTCCCAAGTGTCCAATTACCCGAGACACAGTCACAGTGACTCAGGCAAGCATGATCCCTGTGTCTTAGGGAGCCAATGACTCAAGACAGAATATCCACTTTGACCAGTAAATGGGTTTTTCCCAATTATCAAGTCATTTTCAAAGGTCCTCACCCACCATAGCTTGTTATTACAAAGGTTGACTGCTACCATCATTCAAATCATGGCCTCTCAAAACATAATTGCTATTGTAAGTGATTATGGGAGGCTGGTAGGTCAGAGCACAAGTCCACAACAGCAGGAGAATCCTTGGTCTGAAAAGTTGGCATCATCCTGGAGTTGATTCCTTGCTGGACACTGGACATAGGAGGATTTGAATTCAACATCCTTCCCCTGAGCATAGGGCATGTTTATTAAAAAGTCTCTCTGGGGCTGGGCACAGTGGCTCATGCCTATAATCCCAGTACTTTGGGAGGCCAAGGTGAAAGGATTGCCTGAGCCCACGGGTTCAAGAACAGCCTGGGCAACTTGATGAAACCTCAGCTCTACAATAAATAAATAAATAATAGCCTGGCACAGTGGCACATTCCTGTAATTCCAGTTACTTGGAAGACTGAAGCTAAAGGATCACCTGAGCCCAGCAGATAGAGGCTGCGGTGGCCGTGAGCATGCCACTGCACTCCAGTCTGGGTGACAGAGTGAGATTTTAACTCAAAAAAAAAAATCCCTCTGGGATGAAATGATATTTTGCCTGGTATTTTCCTCAATATTATTTATGAATTGAAGCAGAAAGAAGGAGAATGGGTTAGGGAACAGAGGCCATGAAACTGGCCATGAGTTTATCCTTGTTAAAGTCAGGCATTGGGTATATAGGATTTCTCTCTGTTTTTGTATATCTTTGGTAGTCTTATAATAAGAAGTGAGCTTAACAAGCATAGGACTAAAAAGAGGCAATAGACAGAACTGGGACTTGAGTTTTGTGACACAAAACTGTGAGTTCTGGTGGTCAAGCTTCTGAGAAGCTTGCAACGTCGTGTGAGAAGCCCTCGGAAGCCATAGTCACCACAAGACAAAATGTAGCCAAGGCTAAAGTAACACAAGGAGAGTTAATGCACTTGAGCAATTACTGTCTTCAAGGCACTGTTCTAAGTGCTTTGCATATATTAATTGATTCCCATAATGACCCTCTGAAATAAGTATTATCATTTTTCCCCATTTTGGAAACTGAGGCAAAGAGAGGTTAAGTAACTTAGGCAAGTTGACACAGCTAGCAAGTTGTGGAGGTAGAATTTAACACCAATGGTTGGGGAAAATTGATCTAGGATTTAATTGAAGGTAGAGTTAAGGGCAAGGGGCAAGTATATTCCAGGGCAAGGGTATAAATTGGACAAAGATGGGGAAGCAGGGGTGTGCCTGGATAACTGGTCAGAGAGTTGGAGGCTGGTGCAGGAGGCAACATTCTAAGAAGGATTCATGACAGAAGTGGAGCATGAAAGGTTTGGGCAGGTTGCTAGGAGAAACAAAAAAAGAGATTCTGTGGCTGGGTCAGAAAGTGGGCCAGGGAATAGAGGAAGAGCATTCTCCCACGGCACTCGGGGATGCTGCTACCCAGATGCTACAACAGTCTGGAGCCTGGCACTTGTCCTTGTCTGGCACAGGGTCTGCTGCTGAGCCAGCATGAGTCTTTTGACTCTATGCAGAATTGAGACACACCATGGGCTCTTCAAGTGTTTTCTCCGGGGCATGGGCACCAAATCCAATGCCCCATCTCTGTTTGAGACTAGGGGTTCTTGAGAAGTGCCCATTTCAGCACACACGGAAACTCCCAAAGAGCTTGACCGGGGGTGACCAGTCATGGGCTTGTTGCTATTGACCAGTGCAGCCACACTGCCCACCACAGAGGCTGGTTAGAACGCAGGAGCCATTGCCACTCAGGAGAAGGCAGCGGCTCTGCACCAGTGGATTTGCATGTGGGTAGAATATTCCCTTTGGTTGGGAAACCAAGTTCAATCACAGTGCACGTCTCCTGGATTTTCCTGAGTGATGACCCAACGGATCATGCACTCTGCACTGACTTATTATCTTCCTTCAAGTGTACATTTCTTTAAAAACATATTTAAAACCTCCAGCCAAGGGTGATTTATGAAAACAAAACCATGTACACATGCAGAACTGCTGTTCGGGAATATGTATAATAGGATTTCTGATCCTGTGCTTGGTTTGATTTTGTAGGATTGTTCCTTTTAAGTCAAGCAGTATTTATCCTACTGTGAACCATTTTAATAATTACATGCAGTATCTGAGCTCCAGGGAAAGAGTTGAAACACAGTTGAGAAATTTGCAAAAGGAATATAATTTTCTCCTAGCTTGCAATCAGAGAAGTACATTGGGCCAAACAAAACAATAATAATAATAAATCAGATTGCAAAAGGTAGACAGTAATGCACACTTAATGAGCATCAAAAATGTGCGAAACAGATGTAACAGATTCTCTGGGAGATATCAGGATCTAGCATTCCAATTTTTCCCTTGCGGGCACTCGGTAAATATTGACTGACTGGTTGATGAATGAGTGGCACCCTTTTTCAGCCACGCCAAGATGTTGAGTGGCCTTGACATCTTTCCATTTCGAGCTGCCTGCTGCCAGTAAGGTCTGCAGCCCACGTTTTGTCAATAATCCCACAGCCTTGTTCAGTTTTAGGTCAATGTTTGGTGATGCATTGCAGATCCGTATTCCATTACTGTGCTGTTGTCCATAAAAATCCCTCTTGCATAGCATTCCTTTGACAGTCATTCGCCACCGAAATGTCATCCCTGCCATCGACAATATTTATGAAGCACCAGAGGATGCAGCACACTCTATCTATTAAGCCCTAAAGAGTGGACTCAATGCAATTCCTGGCTGCAAAAAGTTTACTATAAATTCAGGAAGAGAGAAGATATTTATTACTTAAGCAAGCAAAATGGAGAGAAGGCAGGAGGGTAGATGGAGGCTGGAGAACATTGATCTCTATGTGAGCTCGTTTGATGAATGGCATTAGTTAAACCTTCAAGTAAGAAAGATTTTCAGTGATTAACTTTTTTTTCTTATTAAAAGTCGTCTTTCATTCTGAAGAACGCTACACGACAAGCCACAGAAGAACATGTGAGAAAAATGGCCATCTCAGGTTGGCTGTTTCCACACTGATGTAAACTGATACCTCACCCTAGTGGCACACTGAATGGTTTCGATATAAATGAACATCTTTCCCTTATGTTTTTATGGACTAATGCTGAAATCACCTCTTGGATTATAACATGCAAACTGCTTTCAAAGACACACTCTAATTTTTTTTATGTGCGCTTTAAGACTACCTCATAAGTCAATATTAGGCACTTGTAACCAGCCCTTTCCATATCCAAACCAGAGCACAGTGAACCCAACAGAGTTTAATTTTGTTAGCTATCCTAAGCCACTGAAAAATACCACCGGTTTCTTATTTTTTTAATTTCTAGCCCCCACTTGGATTAGAAAAGTGTTATTTAAATTTCCCTTCATCTAAAAGAAATAGATATAATATAGATTTAGGGGTTAAGGAAAAACCTACAAAGATTGCAAAAGAAATACCTATATGTGGGTACAATAATTTCCACTTTAGAAGCGAATGTGCCATAGGGATTTTACAGTTCTCAGGTGGCAATAGTTATTTTCCTAAGAGAGGAAAGTGAAGCAGTTTATGATGGAAAGATGTATTGTTATGTTAATTGCTTGGTATGAAATGAATGGTCTCTGAATCAGTTTCCCGATCTATAAAATGGAACTAAAGCTGTCATTTTGAAGCTTTGGACTGGGATTAGGAACAGGTATACAGAGTACCGGATACAGAGCACAGAACATGGTAAATACTCTCTAAATACCAACCAATATAACTGTGAAATTCAGTAAGGAATTTCTACAGGAGCTAAGTCAAAGATTCTCCAACTAGATAGAAAAGTAGGAGAATTTATGCCTACAGAGTAAATTTACCCATTTACTTGTCTTTCTCAGACATTCACTCTCTCATCTGAGTTTTTGACAGAAGCTAGATAATAGTTAGCTCAAGGTTAAAGCTTCTGGCAAGAGTCTAGTGCCTGTGCTTCTGCATTGCTGACTGAAAGAGGAGTTATATCCAAAGATGCCCTGTATGCATGAGATGAGGTCGGTCTATCAGGAAAATTGAAATGTCTTGCATCTGGCCTCAGAAAGATGGAGAACCCTCTCAGCTCTCCAGAAGGCACTGATTGCTTGCCAGCAAACCCAAGGATTTCCCCAGAAGCTGCTTTAAACATTTTCACCTGTCACCTATTCTAACCTGTTCTGTCTAACCTGTTCATCTCTCATCTATTCTAACCAGTAGGCTCTTGAAATCCTGAAGTCTTGTCCTATAGAGTTCAATGGACATTAGTCAGCAAATGTGGTTGATGCCAAACTAGCTAGGGAGTCTGTGCATTTCAGCTCTGTTTCTTTCTGGAGGAAGTAACATCCAATTTTGGTGTTTCTTCCTCCAAAAATATGGCTGAAAAGACAGCAGCTGGCTACTGTGAGTCTTTGGTTATTTAAGAATCTACAGACCTAGGGAGAATAGAGTCTGGATGGCAAAGACAGCCTCATGTGCATGAATCTAACCAAGATGCACACTGGCTTATTGACTGATCTGCCTTATCTCTGTGAATCTACAGCCCTGAAACACCATCATAGGGTCTGGCTGTGGGAACAGAACTAAAGAGTCAGTGGAAGCAACCATAGGACCAGTCACCAGGAAAGGAGTCCATATAAAGAGAAAGAAAGAAGAGGGGAAAGAAACTTCATCTCCAAATTCCAAAATATCTCAAAAAAACACACTCAACCAAATTAAAAATTAATTATATTAATTTATGCCAGATGAAAATGATTTTATGAAGCAATCTTGAAAAAGACTTTAAAATAAGTTATTTTTAGTTTGCTCAGTGCAATAAATGCATGGATAATATCCATTTCAAAAGAAAAATAAATTATGGGGGAAACATAAGCAAAAACTAAAACGTGAATATGACAAAAACCAATTGCAGTTGAAAAATACAGCCAGTGAGCCAGGCTCAGTGGCTCAGCCTGTAATCCCGCACCTTGGGAGGCTGAGGTGAGTGAATTGCCAGGGCCTGTGGGTTCGAGACCCTCCTGGGCAACTTGATGAGACCTCATCTCTACAATAAATCAAAAAACTAACTGGGCGTGGTAGCACGCACCTGTAGTTCCAGCTACTTGGAAGACTGAGGCGGAAGAATCACTGGAGCCCAGCAAGTTGAGGCTGCGGTGGCCAGGAGCGGTCACTGTACTCCAGTCTGGGCGACAGAGTGAGACTCCAACTCCAAAAAAAAAAAAGAAAAATACAGCCTGTGCAATAAAAATTTTAACTGATGAGATAAAAATCTAGCCTGGATGAAGTTGCATAGATAATTATTAAATTGAAGATAACATTGTCTGTTCATCAAAACCTACAGCAAACATTATTCTTAATGGTGAGACATCATCTAAGTTTTGTCTAAGTCTGGGACAAGATGAGGGTTCAGCCATCATCTCTTTTTATTCTACACTAGGCTATATCTCGTAGCCAATCAATAATTTTAAATCTAAGAAAAGATGTAGAGCAGGCAGTGGTTCACCCTGTAATCCCAGCACTTTGGGAGGCCGAGGCGAGTGGATTGCTGAACCTGTGGGTTCGAGACCAGCCCAGGCAACTTGGTGAGACCTCATCTCTAAAATAAAATAAAAAATAGCCAGGCATGGTAGTGCATCTGTAGTTCTGGCTACTTGGAAAGCTGAGGCAGAAGGACCACTGGAGCCCAGCAGGTTGACGCTGTGGTGGCCGTGAGCATGTGTGCCACTGCACTCCAGCCTGGGCAAAGAAGTGAGATTCCAACTCAAAAAAAAGAAAGAAAAGAAAAGGTGTGAGATTGTTAAGAAAAAAACTATAAAACTTAGAAAAGACATAAAGGAGTCCTGAATTAATAGAGTGGCATACTAAGTTCATGGATAAGAAGATGGAACAATATAAAGATGCCAAGTTAATCTATTAACTCAATGCAATTTCAAATACAGCTTCAATAGAGTTTTTCAGTGGAGGTAGGCAAAATGATTCTAAAATTGATATGAGAAACCAAAAGGCCAAAATACAAGAAGACAAATAACGAGGAAGAAGAGGGAAAGGAAAAGGAGGAAAAGGAAGAGGAAGAAGATAAACAGGAAGAAGAAAAGAAAGAGGAAGAGAATGAAGATGAAGAAAAAGAAAATTGAGGAAGTTCGATGACAACAAAACAACAGCAAGATGGAGATGTGTTCATAAGCTACAAATCAATGAAAAAAGATGAAAAGCTCAGTAGAAGAAATGGGCTGACATTATGAACTTACAATTCACAGAAAAGAAAAACTGAGCAATTTAGCATATGAAAAGATTACTTTGCTAGTATGAAAAATGCAAAATGAAAAAATAAGATGCCATTTCACATCAATTAAACTAGCAACAATGGTCAAGTTTGAAATACTGAATGTTGCCAAAGATGTCAAGCAACAGAAACCCTTCCAATACAGAGGAAGTAGTATATATCCACACAATCTGTGTTCATGCCTACATGAAGACCCCGCGGAAACTCTCCCACATGTGCACACGAAATGAGAAGCAAGAACATTTCTTTTCAACTTATTTGTTATAGTAAGTGCAGACAACCTAAAACCCTATCACAAGGAGTATGAATAAATAAGTTATAGCATATTCTTAAATGGATTCCTACACAGCACTAAAAATGAACAGACCAGAATTCACAAGTTGACTTCAAATATTCAAGCAAACAAAGTAAATTTTATTTTATTTTGTATGTTTTAATTGTTTTTATTTTTGTTTATTTTATTTTTTTTAATTATTTATTTTTTTTTATTATGAAGTTGTGGGGTACAGTTAAGGGTTAGGTATACAATTGCGTTTCATTCAGGCACCCTGTTGATATGGGGTGGTTCTCTGTTCCCAGACAGATATATGCTACTATTAGTCCCATCTCCCTCCCCCCCACATAGTTTCCCAATACTGTCAGTCATTTTCGTATAGTATTGCATTGGATGTTTAAGGTCCATTATATGAGTGAGAACATGTGATACTCGGATCATTGTTTCTGTGAGAGGTCACTCAGTATTATAGACTCTAGTTCCATCCAGGTTGCTGCAAAATTCATGATTTTGTTCTTTTTTATGACTGCGTAGTATTCCATCGTGTATATGTACCACATTTTTTTAATCCAGTCCTCTTTTGACGGGCAGCACGGTTGTTTCCAGGTTCTTGCTATTGTGAACAATGCTGTGATAAACATGCGTGTGCAGGTATCTTTTTTATAGAGTGATTTGTGCTCTTCATGATATATTCCCAGTAGAGGGATTGCAGGGTCATATGGGAGGTTGGTATTTAGAACTTTTAGCAATCGCCACACTGCTTTCCGCAGAGGTTGCACTAGTTTACACTCCCACCAACAGTGTAGAAGTGTTCCCTTTTCACCACACAC
>NW_007059704.1:203244-203994 GCF_000164805.1 Carlito syrichta
GTGTTTGTTTTTTTTCTTTTCAGCATGTTTGAGTTCCTGTAGATGCAGGATGTAAGCCTTTGTCAGAACTGGTGTTGGCAAATATTTTTTCCCAGTCTGTAGGCTGTCTCCTTGCTCTCTTGATGGTTTCTTTGGCTTTGCAGAAGCTTGTCAGTTTAATAAGGTCCCACTTGTCTATCTTCTTTCTTATGAGCTGTGGGTTTTGGGTTTTGTTCAGGAATTGGATGCCAGTTCCAATTTCCATGAGGGTATTTCCTTCATTTTCTAAGGTTCTTATGGTTTGAGGTTTTACATTTAGGTCTCTGATCCATTTGGAATTAACCTTTGTGCATTGGGATAGATAGGGGTCCTGTTTCAATCTTCTGCATGTGGTCAGCCAGTTTTCCCAGCACCATTTACTGAATAGGTTCTCCTCTACCCAGTGGTAGGTGGTGGAGTGTTTGTTGAAGATGACTTGGTTGAGAAATTGAGGTTTTGCTTCTGGAATCTCAATTCGATTCCATTGATCTATATGCATGTTCCTATACCAATACCAAGCTGTTTTGATGATTGTAGCTTTATAGTAAAGTTTGAAGTCTGGTAATGTGATACCACCTGCTTTGTTTCTTTTGCAGAGGATTGTTCTGGCTATTCTTGGACATTTGTGTTTCCATATGAATTCCTATGTTGTTTTTTCTAGGTCTGAAAAGAATGTTGCTGGTAATTTGATGGGTATTGCATTGAATTTGTAGATTGCCTTAGGTAAGATGG
>NW_007059704.1:204481-211580 GCF_000164805.1 Carlito syrichta
TCCTCTTTTCCTATTTGGATACCCCTGATTGCCTTCTCTTCTCTGATTGCTCAAGCCAGGACTTCCAATACTATGTTGAACAAGAGGAGTGAGAATGGGCATCCTTGTCTTGTTCCAGTTTTCAGGGGAAATGGTTCTAATTTTTGTCCATTTAGGAGTATGCTGGCTAAGGGTTTCTCATAGATGGCTTTTGCTATTTGGAGGTATGCTCCCCGTATGCCTAGATGTTCAAGGGTTTTTATCAAGAAGCGGTGCTGGATTTTATCAAAAGCTTTTTCTGCATCTAATGATATAATCATGTGGTTTTTGTTTTGACATCTGTTGATGTATTTAATAACGTTTATGGTTTTACGAATGTTGAACCAGGCTTGCATCCCAGGAATGAAGCCTACTTGGTCATGATGGATGATTTTTGAGATGTATTGCTGAACCCGGTTTGCTAGGACCTTGTTGAGAATTTTAGCATCTATGTTCATCAAAGATATTGGCCTGTAGTTCTCTTTCTTTGTTGGCTTTACCTGGCTTGGGTACCAATGTGATGTTGGCTTCGTAAAATGATTTGGGGAGCGTTCCATATTTTTCAATTGCCTGGAATACCTTCAGTAGGGTTGGTATCAGCTCCTCTTTAAATATCTTGTAGAATTCTGCTGGAAAGCCATCTGGTCCAGGGCTTTTTTTTTTGTAGGAAGTTTTCTTATTACATAGTCGATTTCCTTGATTGTTATTGGTCTATTTAGAGTCTCAATTTCTTCTTGTTCCAACTTAGGTAGGTTGTGTGATATCAGAAAGTCCTCCATTTCCTTAAGGTTTTCAAGTTTGTTTCCATACAAGTGTACATAGTAGTCTCTAATGATCTTTTGTATTTCTTCAGGGTCAGATGTGACTTCATCTTTTGTGTTTCTGATTGTGCTTATTTGGGTTTTTTCTCATTTTTTCTTGGTCAGTCTAGCTAGGGGACCATCGATCTTGTTTATTCTTTCGAAGAACCAGCTTTTTGTTTCATTGATTTTTTTGTATTATCTTTTTGTCTTTTATGTCCTGGATTTGAGCTTTTATTTTGGTGATCTGGATTCTTCTGCTGAAATTATGGTTTTTGTGTTCTTGCTTTTCCAGCTTCTTTAGGTGGCTTGTTAGGTTGTTAATTTGTGTTCCTTCCATTTTCCCTGTACTCTGTGAAGAACGTTGTTCTTTTTCCCTTTTCTTCTGTGTTAGTACTTTCTTAAGTGTTTCATGTAGAGATGGTTTTGTGGCTGCATAAGTTCTTAGGGATTGGATATCTGGGAAAGATTTTAATTCTCCCTCACTGATGAAGCTTAGCTTGGCTGGGTAGGTTATTCTTGGTTGAAATTGTTTATCCTTTAGGACTTTGAAGATAGGGCTCCAAGCTCTCCTAGCCTGCAGGGTTTCTGCAGATAAATCTGCTGCTATCTGATTGGTCTCCATGGTAGGTGATCTGCCTTTTTCTCTTGCTGCCTTTAGGATTCTTCTTTTGTGCCTACTTTATTTAGGTGAATTATTGTGTGTCTAGGAGTTGGTCTTCTCATTTGTTGTCTTGCAGGGGTTCTCTGAATCTTTTATGTTTGAATTTTTGCATCACTGATTAGATAAGGGAAGTTTTCTTGAATGATCTCATGGAAAGTTTGTTCCAGTGTGGTCTCTATTTCTCTTTCTGCCTCAGGGAGCCCGATTACTCTTAGGTTAGGCCTCTTGAGGTAGTCACTCATCTCTTGAAGGTTTTGTTCTGTCTTTTTGAGCTTATTTTCTGTGTTTTTAAGAATTTGGGTTATTTCTATATTTTGGTCCTCAAGCTCTGAGATTCTTTCTTCTGCTTGGGTAATTCTGCTTTCCATGCTAATCAGTTTGTTATTTATTTCATTCACAGTATTCTTTATTACTGTTATCTCAGATATCATCTCCTTCCTAGTTTCTTCTTGTGTCTCCTCAATTCTTTTTAATCTCTCCATTATTGTCTTGATATCTACATTTGCAGTTTGAGACCCTTCATTCTGGGGACTTTGCATTGTTTGCATTCCAAAGTCAGTTTTCTCAGTGTCTGCTCTCCCAGGCATCTGGGAGAGACCCATACTCTTCTTTTGTTTTTTCTTCATTTCTGTAGATTTTTCTCCCTCTCCCCCTTTTCCTCTCCTTCTTCAATTCTGTTTTTGAGGGAAGGTGGGGTTGCTTTTATTTCTCTTCTGCAATGTCCTGTTCTTCCTTATGAGGGTCTTCTGGCTTTGTTCACTTTTCCCTCTGCTTTACAGTCTGTCTATTCAGCAGTATGTTGTCTTGGTCCCTAGATTTAAAAAGGGGGCATATAAAAGAGGAAAATAATGGAGGAAGGGGAGGTCAATAGGGAGTTAGAAAGAGAGAAGTGCGAGAGGGAAAACAGATATACATACCAACTATGAGGTGAGAAAGAGACACAGGGCCGGGAAGAAGTGAAGAAAGACACGTAAGAAAGATTCCCTAAAGAGTACTGATAGCTACACAGAGGCAGGCCAATAAAATCAAGAAACAGTGTAAGTCAGAAGGTAAACAACAAACGTGATCTAAACCAACAGTTACAATGATAAAATCATAAGTCAAAATAAGTGAAAGAGAGAAGTGCGAGAGGGAAAACAGATATACATACCAACTATCAGGTGAGAAAGAGACACAGGGCCGGGAAGAAGTGAAGAAAGACAGGTAAGAAAGATTCCCTAAAGAGTACTGATAGCTACACAGAGACAGGCCAATAAAATCAAGAAATAGTGTAAGTCAGAAGGTAAACACCAAATGTGATCTAAACCAACAGTTTTGATGATAAAATCATAAGTCAAAATAAGCAATCAGACTAGAGTCACTTCTCTGATCTCCGATTCCAGCCTCTCCCTTTTGTTTTTCGTTGCAGTGTAGGGGTAGGGCTTTGTCTCCTGTTTTGCGCTGTTGCCTTAGGAACTGAGGTAAAGTTTGTTGATAGGTGGGCAGGGCAATGGAAGTCTCTGCTTGGAGAATAGCAAGGTAGTTTAAGCAGATCTGTTTTTCTCCACTTGTCTGGGTCCCCTGGCTTGGGGTCTCACACTGAGTGCCTCAGCCAGGGTGGGCCCGGAGTTCCAGAGCTCCAAAGCTCCAAAGGGCAGGCAGTGGGCAGCGAGAGTGGCACTGGGCCCCTCACAGGCTACTTCAGCCAGGAATGGGACTGGTGTCTCTGAGGGGCGGGCGCCCAGAGCTTACCTGTGTGACTGGCGGCTTGGTGCTGGGTGCCGGGCTGGAGACAATGCAGCTGGGGAGGGAGCCGGAGGGGGCTGGGACCCAAAACTCCCACGCATGCAGTGGAATAGCAGCAGCAGGGGGCTGCAATATCTGGCCTTAGGAAATGAGGTAAAGTTTGTTGATAGGTGGGCGGATCAATGGAAGTCTCTGCCTGGAGAATGGTGAGGCAGTTCAAGCAGATCTGTTTTTTTCCACTTGTCTGGGTCCCCTGGCTTGGGGTCTCATGCTGAGTGCCTCAGCCAGGGTGGGCCCGGAGTTACAGAGCTCCAAAGTTCCAAAGGGCAGGCGGTGAGCAGCAAGAGTGGTGCTGGGCCCCCCACAGGGTACTTCAGCCAGGAATGGGACCGGTGTCTCTGAGAGGCGGGCGCCCAGAGCCTCCCTGTGTGACTGGTGGCTTGGTGTCGGGTGCCAGGCTGGAGACAATGCAGCCAGGGAGGGAGCTGGAGGGGTCTGGGACTGGAGACTCCCACACATGCAGTAGAACAGCAGCAGTAGGGGGCCGCAATATTTGGCCCTGTGTGGGACCGAAGTTCCCGGGCCTGGCACTAGCACGGTTGGTGGTGGGCTGGGGGATGGGGAAGAGAAGTAATAGCCTTTTTGGGAACTCACATTCAGAGAATCTCACCAGTTCACCTATGCTGTCGCCATCTTGCTTCTATTCTCAGCATATACATTTTAAAAATTATATCACAAATGTTCAGGCTCACTAATCATTAAATAAGTGAAAATTAAAACCATACTGATACTACATAACTCCAGTCAGGATGGCCATAATCAATAACTCAAAAAACAACAGATGCTGGAGAGGATGTGAGGAAAAGGGAACACTGCTACACTGTTGGTGGGAATGTAAACTAGTACACCTCTGTGGAAAACAGTGTGGAAATTTCTAAAAGATCTAAAAGTTGACCCTTCATACAACCCAGCAATCCCCCTTCTGGAATACATCCAGAGGAATTCAAATCACTCTATAAAAAAGATACTAGCACATGCGTGTTTATTGCAGCATTATTCACAATAGCAAAAACATGAACTCTAACATGCTGCCCATCAAAAGTGGACTGGATAAAGAAAATGTGGTACATTTACATGATGAAATTTTATGCAGCCATAAAGAAAAACAAAATTATGAACTTCACAGCAACCTGGATGGAATTAGAGTCTATAATACCCAGTGGTTTATCACAGAAACAAAGATCTGAGTACCATATGTACTCATAAATGGGCCCTCAACGTTTATCATAATACTATAAGAAAGGAATAGTCAGTAGTGGGACACTGCCAGGGGATGGGGCATGCATAACATCAATAAGGGTACTCACACTTTATCTGTACAATGACCACGTATGTACTTAACTCTGAATTGTACCCCACATTAAAAAAAATTATATCATGTCTTATCATTTTAAATATGTACAAGTCTATTTCAGTGTTTTGAAATCAGGTATAGTATAGACAATAAAAATGTACTCAGTGGCTTAACCACATTAATAATATTCAGTCACTAGTAAATTAATAACATTTTTTTGCCTTAAGCACTATTTATTTATCACCATGTGATACTTCACAACCTCTTGACAATAGTAATTGCCCTAGTAGAATAAATATTGATATTTCAACTTTGCTTTGAATACTCACTTAATAAGTAATCAAAAATAATTTAAATTTAAACCAGTGTTCACTAAATTCTAAAAATACCCTAATAGCATATTTGAATTTGTAAATGTTATTCGATTCACAGGTAAAATATGGTCTATCTGAGATTTGCATGAGGACAGTGTGGTGAGGGAGAGTAAAGATGGCACAATATCGGCCATGAAAAATGTGGAATTCAGATGATAAACATGTTGAAATGACTGGTTGTTAAAATGTTGAAGCTGGGTGATGAGTAAAAGAGGGTTCATTAGACCATTCTCATATTTGCATTTATTTTAAATTTTTCTATAGTAGTTTAAAAACATAAAAATGTTTGCTCAAATTTTGTCACCAAGAAACTGCTTAAAAGAGAAATATGGCCTTGTTAATTTTTAAAACATCTTCAAAATCACTTTTATGATTTTGGTGAGGTTTTATTTATTAAGTAAAGATGTAGTAAGCACATTTATCTCATATTTGTTATAGATCAATTCAAGGACCAATTTCAGAAATTCTTTGATTCATGCAAACATAAGTTTCC
Organism: Carlito syrichta; assembly: GCF_000164805.1. Taxonomy (NCBI): domain Eukaryota; kingdom Metazoa; phylum Chordata; class Mammalia; order Primates; family Tarsiidae; genus Carlito; species Carlito syrichta. Next base: position 209,910 of record NW_007059704.1, read on the forward strand.
TATAGGATATTTATTTCTATTTATCTAAAGGTACTTAGTCATGCAAATTTCATCCAATTTATAGATTTTTGTCTCTGTCTGGTTTTCTTTATTAGATATAGTCCAGGGATATAAGTAATTTATACTCTAAATCCACTGAGTCTTGGTAATCTTGCGTACTAATAGTGTTAAAAATTGTGCATACTGGTGATATCAAAGTATGCTTTATAAGGGCTGTTATTTTAATATTTAATACATGTGATTGTCATTAAATGTTAAAACATGTTGTAGATTTAAGATAAATTAGATTGTTGTACTTATCTGGTATATTAAGACCAATATCAATTCAGTTACCTGAGTATGGGTTAGTTCTTCTCTCTTCTTAAATAACCTCCCTCAGGTCTATCACATGGGCATTATGTTTTCACTTACTAAGATTTTTTTTTTTTTGCTAATTAGGTGTTGTGGATTGTCAAAAGTACAGTCATTGAACATTATTATGGTAGAAAAAAGTAGTCTGATTTCGATATAATTATCTCCAAGTTGTATAGGGTGTAAATATGAATTATTATGTCTTTAGGGCACAAGTGGGAGGTTTTGAATATAAATGCCTTTAGACTTTTAAAAGATGCTTTGCATACATGATCATAAGAACTTCTAAATTTTGAATGTCAAAGTTTCACAGAGAATTAGGATAAATGGCACTGAACGTCACTGTAGGACTTTATGTTAAAATATTGATGTAATTTGATTGCACAGAGGCTGTGTATACACTCTGTCTCAAGAGAGGCAGCTTGTCCCAGCCCTGACATCTAACAGCTAGGTGACCTGGAGAAAGTTACTTAATATTTATAGATCTCAGATTTCAATTTCTAAAATGGGACAATTTTTCCTCAGAGACTGGTGATTACTTATTGAACCTGAAAATGCATTAGTATTATTATTAAAATGATTTCTCTGTTTGATATTGTTGATATATTAATCATGAGAGTATCAAGGCATGCTAACAAATATGTCAATTTTATTATTAAAATATGCATTTTAAAAATTAGCAGATGCATACAATAATCTTTTTTTAATATTCTCTGGTTTGTTTAGAAGAAACTCACAGATGACCACAGTAGTTTTTTCACTAAAAGTAACAGCCAAATGATTTAGGAAATGTTAGACAAGTAGGAAAGAAAATCTGGCCGGGCTCGGTGGCTCAGCCTGTAATCCCAGTACTTTGGGAGGCCGAGAGAGTGGATTGCCTGAGCCCGCGGGTTCGAGACTCACCTGGGCAACATGACGAGACCTTGCCTCTGCAATAAATCAGAAACTAGCCCGGTGTAGTCGTGTGCGCCTGTAGTTTCAACTACTTTGAAGGCTGAGGCGGAAAGATCGCCGGAGCGTGTCACTGCACTCCGGACTGGGCAACAGAGTGAAACTCCCAACTCAAAAAAAAAAAAAAAAAAAGAAATAAAAAAGAAAGAAAACCTGAATGTAAAGTACTGCAATTTGTATCTCTAGGGGCATGGAGTGAGCTCTCAGGGCAGTTTGTTGAATAGCAGATTAAAGATGGCTGTGAGCCGGGCTCGGTGGCTCAGCCTGTAATCCCGCGCCTTTGGGAGGCTGAGGTGAGTGGATGACCTGAGCTCGCGGGTTCGAGACCCACCTGGGCAGGCGAGACCTCATCTCTACAATAAATCAAAA
>NW_007059704.1:211736-264891 GCF_000164805.1 Carlito syrichta
ACACACACACACACACACACACACACACACACACACACACACACACACACACAAAAGATGGCTGTAAGTTCCTAATGTTCTCCTTGAGAGGTGAGGTCCATGTGCCTGATGGAAGTGATGCTGTGCCAAGTATTGCATCCAGTTTCAAGAAAATGACAGCTCCCACTTTCTGTTTTATGGGACAAACTTTTAAAGACTCTTTAGCCATCACACAAGAAATACAGATATTCTGACACTGGCCATGTTGGAGAGACCCCCAATTGCTGGAGAGGTCCTTCAATTGACAGTCTTAGCTGAGTTTATACTTCTAGTCATTCTGTCTAAGGTTCATATGTGTGAGTGATGGTGTCTATGATTCTTGGGACCAGCCTCTCTGCTAGCTGGGTACCACCAGGTTACCTCAGTCATCAGTAACTTATGGAGCATAAAAATTGAGCTTGATTCTAGTTCCTTGAACACAAGGTGAGATATAATAAAATGAATGGATGATTTTTAAGCCAATAAGTTATGGGGGGTAACCTGTTAGATAGCAATAAGCAAAATTGGCTCCCTAAAAATCACTTAATATGAAGAAACAGAGAAGTTATAAAAGCAGAAAACGATGCTGAAAATGTCTACAAAGTTAATCTATTATCCTTATGAGATCATTCTACTTAGTATAACTAAATTTGAACATTAGATCAAAGAGTTAATACTTGACAGAAAAGAGATTTACTCATTTTCTGCTTAGGCACATGTTTTATTGTGTTATCAAACCCTCTGCCCCTTGTCAACATAGCTATAAATTCTGGTTAGCATTGTTTAAAAAAAATCTAATTTTTGTCTACTCTACGGGATTTACAATCTATTAGCAGATTCAAACATAAAATAGAAAATTCTGGTGTGGAGACAAAGAGGATATCATAGATCAATGAACATGCACTAAACTCGTTTATGAGTGAAATGTAGTATTGGTAAGCAAAGGAAAATTTAATTGACTTGCATTCAGCTTTTTCAGATCTGTAAACATTTAGGATGCTTAATTTTAAGGTGAGTGAAAAGTTATATTTCGGAGTTAGAATTTCTAGTTTTTCTTATGGCTCATATTGTAACACCATTGACAAGCACATTAATGGAACTTCATTGCCTCATGTGAGTTTTGAAGTCAAAGGGGATTGTGTGCTTCAAAGATGAATGCTGCTGTTTAGATCTTGTGGGAAGAGTTGAACTGGCTGCAAAGGACTAGTGTGCTGAAGAGCTAAGATTATCTTTCAGGAATCGCTAACCAAATTTTTGTGCTTCCATAGCAGCATGAAAGAAACATTTTTGTTTATAAAGGCAAGCTTGTGCTTTCAAGTTAAAGTATTGCTCTGTCAGAAACATTTGCTCTTCTAAAGTTTCTACATTGTTAATAAAAATATGTTACAGAATGACTTGCTTATAAAAGTGTCTCGATGAACAAGGTTAGAGATATTCTTCATTATCACTTAAAATTCATTGTCAAGATTCTTTATTTTGCTGTGTTTTACTTTTTAAGCTCGTGGCTACTAATTTCTGGGTTATTTTTCAGTTTTTTAGCTTTATTTTAAAAAAATTCTTTATTTTATTTTAAATATGTGGGGATAGAAGTCAGGTTTAGGTACATAAGTGATCTATGTACAAGTGAGTTTTGGGGCTCCCACTGGTCCTCATTCCCTTGATCTTCAGTTTTCTTATCAGAAGTGGTTGGTGAGAATAAAAGAGGGCAAAACAGAAAGCAATTAATTTACCTTTTTTTGCTAAAATAGTTTTAATGGCATATAATGCTGAAATTGACAACAGGATTCTTCAATTACTGATATATTTCCCTTTCCATACTTCAAAAGTTGCTTAATAATATTACTTTTCCCTTAATTGTATAAATTTTTTAAAAAGAGCATATCTGATAAATGCATGGTAAATTATGTCATTCTTCTTTGTAGAGTTTGCATCTAATATAGTGTCTTGATCATAATGGATACTTAATTATGTATACTGGCTAAAATTATTAAAATCACCAATTGTTGTTAAAATGTTTTAGAATTACTAAAGGAGAAGGAATGTATGAAGTATGAACAAAGTTTAAACATCTTTTCAGTGAAGTTATTAATGCTGTGACAGGGACATTTTAAGTATATGAGTTCCAAAGACTTGGGCATAAAAATAGGAATTTCAGTACTTTTTAGAAATGCTAATTCGATTGAAATTTTGAAATTTCATAAGTATGCATTGTCCCTTGAAAAGTAGTAACTGCTTGACAAATGTAGATTTTTATTATTACTGACATTTTGAGCAAACATCTGCAACTGTAGCTCTTGTAACTGTGAAAAATGTCATGAGTTTTTCATGTACCCAGTTCCTTTGTCATAAAATATGATCAGATTTTCTGCTTAGAAAGTGTTTTTGGCTCAATAGATTAGACTCTACCTTGCATGTAGGCACAGTGGAAAAAGACAGGTAGTTTTCTAACCTCTTCTTAAAAATATGTATTTGTATTAGAATATCGACAACTATGCTATAACTTATGACACAAAGGACAAAAGTAACTTAATTGTTTATAACTTTTTAAAAATGTTTTTGCCATTTTATTTATGCAGTTTTTTATCTGCAAAATGGTGGGCAATCATAGAAATCAAAATTATTGAAATGCAATTTAGGGATAGATAAGGAAAAATTTGCCCCTTCAATAAAATAATTTAATGTATTGGAAATACAAACGTGAGAGTAAGTTTGTGGCATCAGATAGCTCTAGCCTGTCAAACTACAAGTTAAATATTGCAACTGTTGATAACTAAATGTTTGAACACTCCAATTTTACATCTCTCAAATCTTAATATTTTTAACTACATTTTTAACCTTTTGGTTTAAAAATATATATTTATTATGCTAACATATGTGTAACATAAAATTTACTATTTTAACCATTTTAAATGTACATTTTAAATCTCAATGACATTAAGTACATTCACATTGTCGAGCAGCCATTATCACTGTCTATCTCCAGAATGTTTCATCCTCCCAAACAGAAACTCTGCACCCATTAAACAGCTCTCCATTCCCTTCTTTCTCCAGTCCCTGGTAACCACCATTCTGTTTGCTATTTCTATGAATTTGACTACTCTAGGTAACTCACTTAAGAGGAATCGAAGAATATTCGTCATTTTGTGAGTGGTTTATTTCACTTAGTATAATCTCATCCAGATTCATCCATGCTGTAGTATATGTCAGAATTTTCTTCCTTTTAAAATGTTTTAGAGGGGACTTCTGGCAGATGGTGATGAGGCAGTTTGGTCCGTGAGACCCTCCATGAAAGAGAATACCCATAAAGACTCTTGCTCTCCCCTGGGGTCTGTGGCTCTCATCATTGCCAGCTAGCTCCTCACACACTGCTCAGCCACAGACTCAGCCGCCACCTCAGCTGCTGCCACCGTCACCCTGCCCCTGCCTGAGGTGACCCACGGAACAGCCGCAGCTCTGTAAGAACTTCATGACTGGGATAATCCGCTACATTTCAATAATTAGCCTGAATGTGAATGAACTGAATGCACCACTGAAAAGACAGAATGATGGACTGGGTAAGAAACCATGACCCTATTATTTGCTGCATCCAGGAGACTCATCTCACTACAAGGGACACATGCAGACTCAAAGTTAAAGGATGGAAAACAAGTTTCCAGGCAAATGGATCACAAAAGAAGGCAGAAGTTGTAATCTTTTTTAAAAAAATTTAATCAATATTTTTTATTATGATATTGTGGGGTACAGTTAAGGGTTAGGTATACAAATGTGCTTTGTTCAGGCACTTTTGTTGATAAGAGGTGTCTCCCCATCCCCAGACAGATATTTACTACCATTAATCCCATCTCCCTTCCCCTCCCCCCCATAGTTTCCGACTACTGTCAGTCATTTTCTTATAGCATTATGTTGGATGTTCAAGATCCACTATATGAGTGAGAACATGTGATACTCAGATCTTTGTTTCTGTGAGAGATCACTCAGTATTAGAGACTCTAGTTCCATCCAGGTTGCTGCAAAATTCATGATTTTGTTCTATTTTATGGTTGCGTAGTATTCCATCGTGTATATGTACCACATTTTAAAAATCTAGTCCTCTTTTGAAGGACAGCATGGTGTTCTTCAGGTTCTTGCTATTGTGAACAAAGCTACAATAAACATACGTGTGCAGATATCTTTTTTATAGAGTGATTTGAGTTCTTCAGGGTATATTTCCAGTAGGGGGATTGTAGGGTCATATGGGAGGTTGATATCTAGAGCTTTTAGGAATTGCCATACTGTTTTCCATAGAGGTTGCACTAGTTTGCACTCCCACCAACAGTGTAGAAGTTTCCCATTTTGCCACACCCTCTCCAGCAACTGTTATTTTTGAGTTATTGATAATTGCCATTCTGACTGGAGATAGGTGGTATCTTAGTGTGGTTTTGATTTGCATCTCCCTGCTGATTAGTGAGGTTGAACATTTTTTCATGTGTCTGTTGGCTGCTCGGATGTCTTCCTTTGAGAAGTGTCTGTTCAAATCTTTTGCCCATTTTATAATTGGGTTGTTTGTTTTTTTCTTTTCAGCACATTTGAGTTCCTTGTAGATCCAAGATGTTAAGCCTTTGTCAGACCTGGTGTTGGAAAATACTTTTTCCCAGTCTATAGACTGTTTTCCTGCTCTCTTGATGGTTTCTTTGGTTTTGCAGAAGCTTGTCAGTTTAATGAGGTCCCACTTGTCTATCTTATCTCTTATGGCCTGTGGGTTTCGGGTTTTGTTCAGGAATTGGATACCAGTTCCAATTTCCATGAGGGTATGTCCTTCATTTTCTTTTTTCTTTTTTTTTAGTTGGAGTCTCACTCTGTCACCTAGACTGGAGTGCAGTGGCTGCTTCCAGCCACCGCAGCCTCACCTGCTGGGCTCCGGCAATCCTTCCGCCTCAGCCTTCCGAATAGCCGGAATTACAGGCATGTGCTACCATGCCCAGCTGATTTTTTGATTTATTGTAGAGATGAGGTCTCACTGCCCAGGTGGGTCTCGAACCCGCAGGCTCAGGCAATCCACTCACCTCAGCCTCCCAAAGGCACGGGTTTGCAGGCTGAGCCACCGAGCCTGGCTCATTTTCTAAGGTTCTTATGGTTTGAGGTTTTACATTTAGGTCTCTGACCAATTTAGAGTTAATTTTTGTGTATGGGGATAGATAGGGGTCCTGTTTCAGTCTTCTGCATGTGGTCAGCCAGTTTTCCCAGCACCATTTGACCGAATAGGTTCTCCTCTCCCCAGTGGTAGGTGGTGGAGGCTTTGTCAAGATGAGTTGGTTGAGAAATTGAGGTTTTGCTTCTGGAATCTCAATTCTATTCCATTGGTCTATATGCCTGTTCCTATACCAGTACCAAGCTGTTTTGATGATTGTAGCTTTATAGTAAAGTTTGAAGTCTGGGAATGTGATACCACCTGCTTTGTTTTTTTGCTGAGGATTGTTCTGGCTATTCTTGGTCGTTTGTGTTTCCATGTGAATTCCTGTGTTGTTTTTCTAAGTCTGAGAAGAATGTTGCTGGCAATTTCATGGGGATTGCATTTGTTCTGGCTATTCTTGGTCGTTTGTGTTTCCATGTGAATTCCTGTGTTGTTTTTCTAAGTCTGAGAAGAATGTTGCTGGCAATTTCATGGGGATTGCATTAAATCTGTAGATTGCCTTAGGTAACATGGACATCTTCACAATGTTGATTCTTCCAATCCATGAGCATGGAATATTTTTCTACTTGTGTGTGTTATCTTTGATTTCTTTGAGCAGTGTTTTGTAGTTTTCATTGAAAAGGTCTTTCACATCTCTGCTTAGGAAGATGCCAAGGTATTTCATTTTTTTTGTGGCTATTGTGAATGGAATTGTGCTTTTTATTTGGGTTTCTGTTTGTTTATTATTGGTGTAAATAAATGTGATTGTCTTTTGCACATTTATTTTATATCCTGAGAATTTACCAAAGTCCTTTATCAGCATAAGGATGATTTTTTTTTTTTTTTTTTTGAGTTGGAGTCTCACTGGGTCGCCCAGACTGGAGTGCAGTGGCCGCTTCCGGGCACCGCAGCCTTGACCTGCTGGGCTCCGGCGATCCTTCCGCCTCAGCCTTCCAAGTAGCTGGAATTATAGGCATGCGCTGCCACGCCCAGCTGATTTTTTTTATTTAATGCAGAGATGAGGTCTCGCTGCCCAGGCGGGTCTCGAACCCGCGGGCTCAGGCAATCCACTCACCTCAGCCTCCCAAAGGCGCGGGATTACAGGCTGAGCCACCGAGCCTGGCTATAAGGACGTTTTTGACAGATTCTCTTGGGTTTTCAAGGTACGCGATCATGTCATCTGCAAAGAGAGATAGCTTGACTTCCTCTTTTTCTATTTGAATACCCCTGATTGCCTTCTCTTCTCTGATTTCTCTAGCCAGGACTTCCAATACTATATTGAACAGGAGTGGTGAGAGTGGGCATCCTTGTCTTGTTCCATTTTTCAGGGAAAATTGTTCCAGTTTTTGTCCATTTAGGAGTATGGTGGCTGTGGGTTTCTTGTAGATGGCTTTTACTATTTTGAGGTATATTCCCCATATGCCTAGTTGTTCGAGAGTTTTTATCAAGAAGGGGTGCTGGATTTTATCAAAAGCTTTTTCTGCACCTAATGATATAATCATGTAGTTTTTGTTTTGACATCTGTTGATGTATTCAATTACGTTTATGGTTTTATGAATGTTGAACCAGCCTTGCATCCCAGGGATTAAGCCCACTTGGTCATGATGGATGATTTTTGAGATGTATTGTTGAATCTGGTTCACTAGGATCTTGTTGAGAATTTTAGCATCTATGTTCATCAAAGATATTGGCATGTAGTTCTCTTTCTTTGTTGGGTCTTTACCTGACTTGGGTATCAATGTGATGTTAGCTTCATAAAATGATTTGGGGAGAGTTCCATCTTCCTCAATTGCCTGGAGTACCTTCAGTAGGATTGGTATCAGCTCCTCCTTAAATGTCTGTAGAATTCTGCTGGAAAGCCATCTGGTTCAGGGCTTTTTTTTGTAGGCGGTTTTCTAATTACGTAGTCAATTTCCTCGATTGTTATTGGTCTATTTAGGGTCTCAATTTCTTCTTGTTTCAACCTAGGCAGGTTGTGTGATGACAGAAAGTCCTCCATTTTATTGAGGTTTTCAAGTTTGTTTCCATGCAAGTGTACATAGTAGTCTCTGATGATCTTTTGTATTTCTTCAGGGTCAGATGTGACTTCATCTTTTGTGATTCTGATAGTGCTTATTTGGGTTTTTTCTTTCTTTCTCTTGATCAGTATAGCTATAGCTAGGGGACCATCGATCTTGTTCATCCTTTTGAAGAACCAGTTTTTTGTTTCATTGATTTTTTGGTATTATCCTATTGTCTTCTGTGTCCTGGATTTGGGCTTTTATTTTGGTGATCTGGATTCTTCTACTGAAATTAGGATTTTTGTGGTCTTGCTTTTCCAGCTTCCTTAGGTGGCTTGTTAGGCTGTTAATTTGTGATCCTTTCATTTTCTTCATGCTCGTTTGTAGGAATATAAAGTGTCCTCTTACTGTAGCTTTCATGGCATCCCAGAGATTTTGGTAAGATGTTTCTTCATTTTCATTTGTTTCCAGGTATCTTTTAATCTCTGTTTTGATTTCATCATTGACCTAGGAATTGTTTAGCATCATGCTGTTTAGTATCCATGTCTTTGTGGGTTTTGGGGGGACTTTGTTGGTGTTAATGATTATTTTTATTCCACTGTGATCCAAGAAGGTGCATAGTAAAATTTCAGTCCTTTTAAATTTGCTTATGCTTGATTTATGGCCAATTATGTTGTCGATCTTAGAGTACATTCCATGTGGTGATGAGTAGAATGTGTATTCTGTGATCTTTGGATGGAGGGTTCTGTAGGTATCAATTAAGTCCATTTGATCAAGAGTCACATTGAGGTTTCGGATCTCACTGCTGATTTTTTGTCCTGATGATCTGTCTAGGGCTGTGAGTGGGGTATTAAAGTCCCCAGCTATGATGGTATTGGAGTCTATATCTTTTTTTAGTTTACCTAGTAGCCACTTTATGAAAGTTGGTGCTCCTATGTTTGGTGCATATATGTTTAGGAAGAATATTTCTTATTGATGGAGTGAACCTTTTATCATTATGTTGTGGCCTTCTGTATTTTTTTAAATTTTTGGTAGCTTAAAGGGTATTTTGTCTGAGATTAAGATCACGACTCCTCCTTTCTTTTGTGTTCCATTCACCTGAAATTTTTTTCCCACCCTCTTAATTTGAGTCTGTGAGTGTCCTTTCTAGTGAGGTGAGTCTCTTGAGGGCAATAGATTGTTGCCTGATGATATTTTATCCATTTTACATTCTATATCTTTTCAGTGGCGCATTTAGTCAATTCACATTCAAACTAATTATTGAAATGTGAGAGTTGATCCCTATTATAATGTTCTTACAGAGTTGTTCTTCCTGTTTGTGTGTTGTCTTTCTTTTGGTTTTAGAGTTGGATCATGTGTGTTTTTAATCTTTTGCCTGTACTCTTGTGAAGAACGTTGTTGTTCTTTTTTCCTTTTCTTCTCTGTTCAATACTTTCTTAAGTGTTTCTTGTAGAGGTGGTCTGGTGGCAGCATAGGTTCTTAGGGATTGGATATATGGGAAAGATTTCAATTCTCCCTCACTGATGAAGCTTAGCTTGGCTGGCAGGTTATTCTCAATTGAATTTGTTTATCTTTTAGAACTTTGAAGATAGGGCTCCAAGCTCTCCTAGCCTGGAGGGTTTCTGTAGATAAATCTGCTGCTATTCTAATTGGTCTTCCCTGGTAGATAGTCTGACCTTTTTCTCTTGCAGCCTTTAGAATTTTTTCTTTTATGCCTACTTTGTTTAGGCAAATTATTATATGTCTGGGAGTTGGTCTTCTCATTTGTTGTCTTGCAGGGCTTCTCTGAATCTCTTGTGTTTGAATTTTTTCATCCTTGATGAAATGAGGGAAGTTTTCTCGAATGATTTCATGAAATGTTTGTTCCAGTGTGGCTTCTGTTTCTCTCTCTGCCTCAGGAAGCCCAATTACTCTTAGGTTTGGTCTCTTGAAGTGATCATTCATCTCTTGCAGGTTTTGTTCTGTCTTTTTGAGCTTCTTTTCTATGCTTTTGACAGTTTGGGTTAGTTCTGTGTTTTGGTCTTCGAGCTCTGAGAGTCTTTCTTCTGCTTGGCTAATTCTGCTTTCCATGCTTATTAGTTTGTTATTTATTTCCATCACAGTATTCTTTACTACTGTTTTTTCTGACATCAGCTCCTTCCTATTTTCCTCTTGTCTGTCCTCAATTTTTAAAATTCTCTCTATTAATGTCTTGATGTCTGGGTTTGTTGCATGTGACCAGTCATTCTGAGGGCTCTTCATTGTTTGTGTTACAGAATCTGTTTCTCAGTGTCTGATCTCCCAGGGTTCTGTGTGAGACCTATATTCTTCTTTTGGTTTTTCTTCATTTGTGCAGTTTTTTCCCCCTCTCTACTTTTTCCTTCCCTCCACATCACCGTCTTCTTTAATTCTGTTGTTCAGGGGTAGAGGGATTGGTTTTACTTCTATTTGTTCAATCTCCTATTCTTTATGTATGCCCTCTAACTTTGTTCAATTCTAGAGTTGCACTGTAGGTTGGGGGTGGTCCTTTTTGCAGTTTTGAGATTTACTTAAGGGGGGAGCTGTGATTCAAAATCTATCTGCAGGTCCTGGTATTCGCTGACAGGTGTATGGATAATCTGAAACCCACTTCCCACTGCCTTAGAATCTGTCTGTGCAGTGGGGCTGTAGGTTTACTCCCTGAAATAAAATGTGGTTAGGAGAGGGAAGAGAATGGAGTAGACAGTGGGGGAAAGTAGCGGGTGGAGAGAGAGAGGAGTAAGGTGGGAAACAGATGAGTGTACCAATAAATGGAGAGTGAGACCTAAACTGAAACAGATAAAAACAATAGACCATGGCTACAGACTAAACAACTCCCATACAAAAAAAAAATAAAACATACAATGATGCTAACATACAAACTAACCAACCATCTTATTGGTGTGCTGTTCCTCTATACAAAGATATGGTTTACAGAGAGGAGAAAAGAGAAGAAAAGAAAGAGGAAAATTAAAAAAAAGGAACAGAACAGTAGGAATAGAATTAAGTCATTATATTAACAGAACCAATCGAGCACACTTTGAGACTTTTTGTTTAAGTCTAATGTCCTTTCAGCTCTGATTTCTAGCTTTCTTTTCAAGCTGGTAAATTAGTTCTCAGTTAGGGTTGACCTGCTGTGAAGGACAGTTCAGATCACCCTCAGTTCACCACTCAAATCTGGTCTGTGTCTGTTTTTCAAGCTTGTTTCTCCCGTTGCGGTGTTGTTACCTTGAATCGCCAGCAGGTGGTGCTATCTCAGGTGCTCGCACCAGAGTGGGTGGAGCTGGACAGGATTTGGGCAGAGGCTGGAGATGGGAGCCTGCCTCAGGGCACACGGGAGGAGACCCATGGCCGGCAGGATGTCAAGGTGGCAGCAGAGGTGGCAGTGATCCCAGCAGATATTGCCTGCAGGGGCTTCAAGGACTGAAGTTGTGGATCGCCTCAGGCACGGGTGGCATGATGCGCTATGGCCACCATGGAAGCTGCAGTGGCACGGCAGCTGCTGTTTCTGTGGCTGCAGTGGTTGTCCAGACTGCTGTGATGTCCCAGCAGTGGCAATGGCCGAGCTCCATGTGAAGAGCAGGCTGCCAATGTTGGGATCCGCAACCCCTGGGGAGAGAGCCCGAGAGCCTTTGTGTTCTCCTTTCCAGAGGGTTTCATAGACCAGGCTGCCCCATCGCCATCTTGCCAGAAGTCCAGGAGTTGCAATCTTAATATCAGGCAAAACAATCTTTAAGCTATCAAAAATTTAAGAAGATGCAAAAGGACACTACATAATGATAAAAGGTTCACTCCATCAACAAGAAGTATCCATCCTAAACATATATGTACCCAACACAGGAGCACCAGCATTTATAAAACAACTACTAAATAAAACTAAAAAAAGATATTGACTCTAACACTATTATAGCAGGGGGCTTAAATACCCCACTGACAGCCCTAGATAGATCATCAAGGCAAAAAAATAAATGAGGAGATCCAGAACCTAAATTTGACACTTGACCAAATGGACTTAGTAGATACCTACAGATTATTCCACCCAACAACCACAGAATATACATTCTACTCATCACCACATGGAGTGTACTCCAAGATTGATCAAATCCTTGGCCATAAATCAATCATAAACAAACTCCATAAGGTTGAAATCTTGTTATGCACATTCTCAGACCACAGTGGAATAAAAATAAATATCACAACCAGCAACATTTCCCCAAAGCCCACAAAGATATGGACACTAAATAGCATGATGCTGAATAACAACTGGGTAAACACTGAAATCAAAGAAGAAATTGAAAGATTCCTGGAAACAAATGAAAATGAAGAAACATCTTACCAAAACCTCTGGGATGCCATGAAATCAGTTTTAAGAGGGGAATTTATATCTCTATGAGCACACATCAAGAAAATGAAAAGATCACAAGTGGCAAGCCTAATAAGTCACCTAAGGGAACTAGAAAGAGAAGACCACCAAAATCCCAACTTTAGCAAAAGAATCCAAATCACAAAAATAAGAGCACAAATATGGGACTTAGAGGACAAAAATATCATAGAAAACATCAACAAAACAAAAAGCTGGTTCTTTGAAAGAATTAACAAGATTGATGAACCCCTAGCCAGAATGACCAAGAAAAAGAGAGAAAAAACCCAAATGAAAACAATCAGAAATAAAAAAGATCAAATCACAACTGATCCCAAAGAAATACAAAAGATTATCAGAGATTACTATGTACACCTATATGGAAACAAACTTGATAACCTAGATGAAATGGAGGACTTTCTGATGTCACACAACCTCCCCATGTTAAGACAAGAAGACATTGAGACACTAAATAGACTAATAACAACCCAGGAAATTGACTCTGTCATATAAATACTACCTACAAAAAAAAGCCCTGGACCAGATGGCTTAGCAGAATTCTACACAACGTACAAGGAGGACCTAATACCAATCCTATTGAAAGCATTCCAGGCAATTGAGAAAGATGGAATTCTCCCCAAATCATTTTATGAAACTAACATTAAACTGATGCCCAAACCAGGTAAAGATCCAACAAAGAAAGAGTGCTACAGGCCAATATCCCTTATGAACATAGATGCAAAAATCCTCCACAAGATTCTAGCAAGTCGGATCCAAAAACACATCCACCATGACCAAATAGGCTTTATCCCCAGAATGTAGGGCTGGTTCAACATTTACAAGACCATAAATGTCATTAAATACATCAACAGATGTAAAAGCAAGAACCACATGATTATCTCATTAGATGCAGAAAAAGCTTTTGATAAAATCCAGCTTCCCTTCTTGACAAAACCCCTCAAACACCTAGGTATAGAAGGAACATACCTCAAAATAGTAAGTGCCATCTATGACAAACCCACAGCTAACATATTGCTAAATGGACAGAAACTAGAATCATTTCCCCTGAAAACTGGAACAAGACAAGACTGCCAATCTCACTCCTCTTGTTCAATATTGTGTTGGAGGTCCTAGCTCAGGCAATTAGACAAGAGAAGGAAATCAGGGATATCCAAATAGGAAAAGAAGTCGGGTTATCCCTCTTCTGATGATATGGTCCTATTCCTTGAAAATCCAAGAGAATCTGTCAAAAACCTGCTTTCACTGATAAAAGACTTTGGGAAAGTCTCAGGGTACAAAATAAATGTGCAAAAGACAGTTGCATTTCTTTACACCAACAAGTAGGCAGAGATCCAAATAAAACACACAATCCCATTCACAATAGCTACCAAAAAAATGAAATACCTTGGCATCTTCCTAACCAGAGAAGTGAAAGACCTTTACAATGAAAATTACAAAACACTGCTTAAAGGAATCCAAGAAGACACAAACAAATGGAAAAATATTCCATGCTCATGGATAGGAAGATTCAACATTGATAATATGTCTATCTACCAAAGGCAATCTCCAGATTCAACACAATACCCATTAAGCTACCAACATCATTCTTCTCATACCTGAAAATGACAATACAGAAATTCATATGGAAACATAAACGACCACGAATAGCCAAAACTATCCTTAACAAAAGAAACAAAGCAGGAGGTACCACACTTCCTGACTTCAAACTTTACTGTAAGGTTACAGTAATCAAAACAGCCTGGTTTGGTACAAGAACAGGCACACAGACCAATGGAACATGATAGAGATTCCAGAAGCAAAGCCTCAATTCCTCAACCAACTCATCTTTGACAAAACCTCCAACAACAACCACTGGGGAGTGGAGAACCTATTCAGTAAATGGTGCTGGGAAAGCTGGCAGTTCACATGCAGAAGATTGAAACAGGACCCCTACCTATCACCATACATGAAAATTAACTCTAAATGGATCAAAGACCTGAATGTAAAACCTCAAACTGTAAGAATCTTAGAAAACGCAGGAGACGCCCTTATGAAAATTGGAACTGGGAACCAATTCCTGTTCAGAACCCTAAAGGCCAATACCTTAAGAAATAAAATAGACAAGTGGGACCTCATCAAATTAACGAGCTTCTGCAAAGCAAAAGGTACCATCAAGAGAGCAGAGAGACAGCCCACAGATTGGGAAAATATATTTGCCAAATGTTTATCTGACAAAGGCCTAACATCTAGGATCTGCAAGGAACTCAAATGCGCCGAAAGGAAAAAAAACAAACAGTCCTTTAAAAAGTGGGCAAAAGACATGAATAGATGCTTCTCAAAAGAAGATATAAGGGCAGCCAACAGATCAATGAAAAAGTGCTCAGCCTCACTCATCATCAGAGAAATGCAAATCAAAACCACATTGAGATACCACCTAACCCTTGTAAGAATGGCCATCATTAATAAAACAAACAACAACAGATGCTGGCGAGGATGTGGAGAAAAAGGAATGCTTCTACATTGATAGTGGGAATGCAAACAGGTGCAGCCTCTTTGGAAGACAGTATGATGATTTCTGAAAGAACTAGAAAATTGACCTTCCACATGACCCAGCAATTCCCCTATTGAGAATATACCCAGAGGAACTCAAATCATTATACAAAAAAGATACCTGCACATGTATGTTTGTTGCAGCTCTATTCACAATAGCAAAAACATGGAACCAACCATGTTGCCCATCGAAGCTGGACTGGATTAAAAAAATGTGGTACATATACACGATAGAATACTATGCAGCCATAAAGAAGGACAAATATATGGACTTTGCAGCAACTTGAATGGATTTGGAGTTGATCATACTCCGTGATTTATCAAGAAACAAAGTACAGAGTTCCATATGTTCTCACTTATAAACGGACCTTGAACAATTATAATGCTATAAGAAAGCAATTGGCAGTAGTGGGAAACTGTCGGGGGGTGTGGTTGGATTGGCAGTTGAGGGAAACTGCTAGAGAAGGGAGGGGCATACTTCAACAAGGGTACCTGCACGATCAATGTTTATATACCTAACCCTGAAATGTACCCCACATCTTTATAATAATAATTTAAAAAATGTTTTACATATAAATGTGTGTATATACATACATATGTATTACATATATGAAATCCATATATATGGACTTCAAAGTATATATATGTGTGTGTGTGTATATACGTACACACATATATACGTTATATATATTTTCTAAATATATATATATATATATATTTATTTATTTATTTTTTGAGTTGGAGTCTCACTCTGTTGCCCAGACTGGAGTGCAGTGGCTGCTCCCGGCCACCGTAGCCTCGACCTGCTGGGCTCCACGATCCTTCCACCTCAGCCTTCCAAGTAGCTGGAACTACAGGCACACGCTACTACGCCTGGTTAATTTTTGATTTGTTGTAGAGATGAGGTCTTGTCAAGTTGTCCAGGTGGGTCTCGAACCCGTGGGCTCAGGCAATCCACTCACCTCGGCCTCCCAAATGCTGGGATTACAGGCTGAGCCACCGAGCCTGGCCTCCGGCAATCTTTTCACCTCAGCCTTCTGAGTAGCCGGAATTACAGGCGCGCACTACCACGCCCAGCTGATTTTTGATTTATTGTACAGATGAGGTCTCGCCAAGTTGCTCAGGTGGGTCTTGAACCCGCGGTCTCAGGCAATCCACTCACCTCAGCCTCCCAAGGCGTGGGATTACAGGCTGAGCCACCGAGCCCAGTGCCTGTATATGTACTTTAAAGGTCGTGTGAGGCAATGAGGGTGCCATTAGTGTGCTTGTCAACAATGCTGGAATATGAGACTTAAGAAAAACTAAAAATTCTTCTTTGAAGTGTAACTTTTCACTTACCTTAAAATTAAGCAGCCTAATAATATCTACACATTTTCATATTGAGAGACTGAAATAAAGATTTCAGTTCATAGATTTTTATCTCAAAGTGTGTATCAAAGTGTGAATGTACACTGGGTTTGGGGAGACAGAATAGTGACTGGTCAGAGAGGTTAGAAGTCTTCTAATTGTTCTTTGTGTTTGTTTTGTTTTAGGTATCCTCCAAATTCTGGCTAACTGATAGGAATAAATAAATTTATGAATAGCCAATAGTCCTTTCATATTAAATATGGCCCAACCTGAGAGATATAAGGTTTATTTACATTAACTTTAATATTATTACATTGTGTTCTCTTTAGCTGGAGTTAAATGTGGATCTTAATACACAAAGCAGTGCATTTGCAGGAAATCAATGATAAGACTCGAAATTTTTCTCAAATACCCATTGTATGAAGGAGGAGAGAGAGAGACTGAAAGAATCATAAACCAGAGTCACAGGATTCTACCATCCAACCTTGCTGGTATAATCTCCTCTCCTCATTTTCCTCTTTCCCCCCTATTTTTAAACACTTAATCTTTAATTTTTTGAATAATTTTTTATAATCATAAACTGTTGGAACTGAAAAGCATCTTGGTAAATGTTTCATTTACCTGCCTTAATTATTTTAAGTATAAAACAGGCACACTCTCCCCAGTATTCTTTGTTCTGCTCTGAGAGAAGAGAAACACCTTAATCCCTAATTTTTCCAAATCAAATTAATAATGTACATTTTGTGCTAGTTCATGTTATTTGTAGTTTTTTGTGAGCCAACTCTATTTTCCTATTTACGATATAAGGTCCTAAGGAATGTGAGTTGCAGCCCTTCAGGACCTTAAGTCTCTTTGCATTTAGTGCTTCGTAAATTTTACTGTTTAACAGTCTCCTAGAATAATGAAATTAACGTAAAATGAAAAATATCCTTCACATTAGCGGAATGCGACTTTCAAATGGCTTTGACCTCTAGAGGAAAAACAAATGAGAATTGTTTTGTCTTTCTGACTATTTTAATCTCAATATAGCTAACATCGCTTACACTCAGTAAAACCTTAGAAAATGTTACTCCTTATTGTGCTTCTGATCTAAAATGATGGCACATATGGAATTGTGCACATGTGGAATTATTATAGATATGCTTTATTATTGAATAACTGGATTAAAACAATTAACACAATTCATAAGAAGGTTTACTATTTTCAGGAAATAATTGCAACCCAAAAGGTAAACTTCTAAAGACAAATCAGATGACTGTAGCATAGTGACTAAGATGATAGGCAACTCATTCCTAGTGCACAGCATATAAACGCAAAATACGGACTAAAAGTATGAATAGATATGCTATAAAACAAAACAAAAATCTTGTAAAACACAAGCTGAATTCCAGAACAGCCATTTGGAGGTGAGCTGTAGCTTATACCCTGTTAATAGGCTAAAAGAGAAAAATCATATGATATTTTTCAATAAATTCATAGAAATCACTTAAACAAAATCTACTTCTTCATGACAAAAAAATTATCAAAGTGGGATGAGAAGGGAATTCCTTCAATAAGATAAAGGACTATTAAAAGCTGTAGCTAGCATTAGCATTAATGGTGAAATTTGATCACTTTTAATTAAATTGGGTACGGGGTGCAAGCCATGGATGTTTATTCTTATTTTTATTTGATGTTGTGCTGGAGATCTCAGCCAGTAATGATAAGAAAGAAAAATAAATAAAAGACATTAGTGTCAGGAAGGAAGAAGTAAAAATATTTTTGTTTGCAGATGACATGATTGTATCCATAAAAAAATCCAAATAAGCTTCAAAAAACCTTACTAGAAAAACAAGTTAATTTAATGAGGTTTAAAATAGAAGCTCAATGTACAAAATTAATTTGTTTCTACATATAAAGAGGAAAATAAAATTTTAAAATGCTATTTCTATTAGAATAAGAAAAAAAGAAACTAAAGAATAAATTTACTAAAGAATACATTTAGTAAAATATGTGCATGGCTTTTGCAAAAAAGTCATTGTAATAAAAATGTGTTACATGGAAATATTAAAAGACTTTGTTAATGAATCACATACACATATTTTAATCATTAAACTTGACATTAAAGCAAAATATGCATTTAATGTTGTCTCAAGAGTCTCATTTATATATTTAAAATATTTGGAAATTTTATACATAGTCCATGTTTAGCATCTTCCCTAATACTTATTTTCCCCTATTATAACTATATAATTTTAAGAAAATATAGTCAATATTTTTTCCATCAACTCCATCTAGATGCCCCTGAATGCCTTTAGTTTATTCCAGTGTACCAAATAAATATTCCTTTTCTCCTGTATACCATGATGCAAAAATGTGAGGAGACATTCATTAGAGCATGTAAGTATGCAGATTGTTTTCAAGTAACTATTAAGCATTTAAAATTTGTCTTTGTATAATAATTTGACTTCTTCCAGGTATATTTCCAGGAGGGGGATTGCTGGGTTATATGGAAGGTCAGTTTCTAGTTCTTTAAGAAGCACCACACTGTTTTCCATAGAGGCTGAACTAGTTTGTTCTCAAATCATTCTACGAAAGAGATACTTGCACATGTATGTTCATTGAAGCATTATTCACAATAGCAAAAACAAGGAACCAACCCTGCTGCCCATCAAAAGTGGACTGGACAAAGAAAATGTGGTAAATATACACGACGGAGTATTACACAGTCATAAAGAAGGACAAAATTATGGATTTTGCCACACATTGGATGGATTTGGAGTCTATCACACTCAGTGATCTATAACAGAAACAAAGAACTGAGTACCACATGTTCTCACTCATAAGTGGGTCCTGAATATTCATCACAATATTACAAGAGAGGGATCAGCAGTCGCAGGACACTGCCAGGGCAGGGGGTGGACCTGTAACATCACTAAGAGTACCTGATCCTAAACCAGGGGAAGTGATGACCATTTGGAGGCCCAAACTTCACCTGCATGTAGACTACTTATGTACCTAATCCTGATTTGTATCCCACATCTTTATAATAAAATTTAAAAAATTGTCTTTATAACAGAAAGAAAAAGAAAAAATTAGGAAACATAAGAACAGGCATGAACAGAAAGTGGAAATACAATATAGATGACAGTGGTAGGCAGCATAGACACCCAAAGATGTCTGTGCCCTAATCCCTGGAAACTGTGGGTATGTTTACCTACCTGCAAGAGGGACTTTGCAGATGTAGTTAAGCTACAGACCTAAAAATTTATAGAGTATTCTGGATTATTTGGGTAAGCATAACCTAATCACATGAGCTTTTAAAAGCTGGAGATTTTCTCTGGCTGGAGACAGAAAGATGGGTGTAGTGTGAGAAGAACTAGACCCACTCTTGCTGAAGAGGGACCATATGAAAAACATGTGAAGAAATGTGGGTATGATCTAGGGGCAAGATCATCCTCTACCTGACAACCAGCAAGAAAATGGGGACCTGAGTCCTACAACTCAGAAAGGAACAACCTGAGTGTACTTGGAAATAGATTCTTCCCCCAGAGGTTCCAGAAATATTAAAGGAAGCCCTGCTAACATCTTGATTTCAGTATCCATTTTTTTCAATTATCTCATCGAGTGAGTAGTCTTTACTGATTTTTTAATGTACCTAATACTGGGTTTGCCCACTTAGTCCAGTACGTGACTATTCATTTAGGCCACCATATATTTTCAAGCCCTTCAGCACCTAGACACTTGATAGAATTGCAGTTCTGGCTCTTATGACTGAGTGGGATTGTGGGATTAATTTGGTCCAATGAGTTGTGAGCAAAACTGTCAGTAAAAAAACAGTGATGTTCCAGTTAGTGGTTGTTCTGGCTGTTTGGGTCTCAGAATAATGATGCTGCTGAGAGAACATGCATCTAAACACAGAAGAACATTTAGTTGATCAAGAAATTAAACCTCTGAGATTTGGGAGTTGTTTAATAAACTTCACTTTTCTGTGTGTTTGAAATATTTCATAATTAAGATATTTTAAAACTTAAGGATTATGAGAGAAACAACAGTCTGACAATCCTGTAGAGATGAAAAAACTTAAGGAAAACTTTTAAATAGAAGAATGAATGGAGGTTACGTGGTGGCTAATGCCTGTACCCAGCACTTTGGGAGGTCAAGGCAGGAGAATTGCTGGAGACCAAGAGTTTGAGACCAACCTGAGCAATATAGTGAGACCTCGTCTCTAAAAAAAAAAAAAAAAAAAAAATACAAATTTAGCCAGGGATAGTGGCTCATTCCTGTAATCCCTGCATTTTGGGAAGATAAGATGAGAGGACCCTTTGAGTTCAGATGGTCGAGGCTGTAGTGAGCTATGATCATACCACTGCACTCCACCCTGGGTAAAAAAGCAAGACCCTTTCTTTAAAAAAAAAAAAAAAAAAAGGACTATATGAAAGGACAATGTTTAATGAGATCTTTTGGATTTGGCCTTTTTAGGTGGTCTTCCTATTAGACAATGACTAGGCTGGAGGTGTCATGGTAGAGCTGAGCTCAACATAAAGCAACATAGGAAAGTCTGATGAACAGACCACTGATGGGAATTTCGGAACTCCAGGGGTCTTCCCTGCGCTGGAGGGAGAGTGTGCCTGGAGGTTCTAACACAGACAGCAGTAGGGTGGTCAGTATCAGGAAAAGTGATCAGCACCAGAGTCTTGGTCCCAAGTACTAAGGTTTAGGTACTATTCTTCACTTTCTGAGAGAATTAGAGAAGAAAAGACCAATTTGTCTAAGGAAACCAGATTAGAAATTAAAACATACACACACACATAAACAAGCCAAGGTATCTATTAGTGCAGCTGGTGACCAAGAACATGTAGACTATAATAAAAAAGGGCAGAGACCTGTACTGGGTTGGATAACATCCCCACAAATTAATCTCCACTCAGAATCTCAGAATGTGATCTACTTTGGAAACAGAGTCTTTGCAGATATAATTATCTGTAGAAGGCTGGGCATACTGGCTCATGCCTGCAATCCCAGAACTTTGGGAGGCTGAGGTGGGGGGATTGCTTGAGCCCAGGAGTTCAAGACCAGCCTGGCAACAGAGTGAGATCTCGTCTCTAAAAGAAAAAAACATTTAGCCCAGTGTAGTGGCATACTCCTTTAGTCCCAGTTGCTCAGGAGACTGAGGTGGATGTTGAGCCCAGGAGGTTGAGGCTGTAGTGAGCTGTGTTTATGCCAGCCTGAGTGATAGAATGAGAATGATTAAAACAAACAAACAAACAAAAAAATATATATGCAGAAACTGTTGTCATACTGGGTTAGGTGGGTCCTGAATCCAAGCCAATGACTGATGTCCTTACAAGAAAGCCATATGAAGACAGAGAAACACACACAGGGAAGTCACTTATTTGGAGACAGAGGCAGAGATTGAAGTGATACAGCTACAAGCCAAGGAGTGTCAAGGATGGTCTGCAGCCACCAAAAAGTAGGGAAAGGCAAGGAAGGATTCTTCCTTACAGCCTTCAAGAGAAGCATGGTCTTGTTAACTCCTTTTAATTTCAGATTTCCAGCCTTCAGAACTGTGAGAGAATAAATTTCTATTGTTTTAAGCTACCCAGTCTGTCATTCTTTGTTATGACTATCCAGGGATATGAATGCAACCTGGTTCCTTGACTCAGCAGAAAAATAGAAGCAAAACTAATAATATGACTAATTAAATATTAAGTGGCAGGTCACTATCATGACCCATATATTTCCTCTGCTAGGGGCCAAGTTAGTCCCAGAAGCTACAGTAGGAGTAAGGCTGAAGGCCAAGGTTTAGACCTAGCCTTGGGAGCTGCAGGAATTTGCAGACAAGGACTAGGCAGATCCTAACACTCTTTTTGCACTAACATTTATCCACTGGGGGATAAAAAGTACAAATAATTGTTGCTATGTATTGACATGAATCCACAACTCTGCTCTCAACTCCTGTCCTTGACTAGGGTAAGAGGTTCTGCAATGGGTCTTAGTAAACAGTATTATCCCTTGAGTAGAAGGTGCTCGGCATTGTACAGAGTTAATCTCAAGTGAAGTAATTGAAAAGCAGGCCTCTTGTTCCACAATTATATAGTTTTCCTCCTATTCTACATCAAATTGAAATTCCTTAACTCTCCTAAGTGTTTTAAGAATCTGCAGTTTCCTTTAAAGAATTAATGATTGTGAAAATTGCACTTTGTTCTCCTTCAATCCCCTTAGGAACACCAAATGGTACTCTGAATGTCATTAATATAATATGCAAATGATCTGTTTGGCTCCCGCTTCTCAGTTTGGGGTAACCTTGTCAATCAGCCTGTTTGCACTAATGAGCTATCTGATGAAAGCTGGTCCAGCTGCTGAGAAGGTCACAGAAAAGCTCGACCTCCCTCTTCTTGCTTAGGACTGCATGACAATATTTGATGGAAAAGGAAATAGCTTTGATTGACATTTATCTGAGTCACCTGAGTGTTAATGAAGGCCTGGCAGAGATCTTATTGGAATATTTCCTCAAACACAAAGAGCATCTAAACTTTTCACAAATGAGCTCATTGTTCTGTCTGACTTTATTTAAAAGTTATTATATAGATATGATTTCAGAATTTTTTTGAAGTGGGAATGAGAAGGTATTCTAGATCATATAGTTTTGTATAACCACATTTTACTTCATTTTTAGAAACATTATTTCAGCAAGAGTTGAAACATTCCTTTATGACTCTATTATTCTTAGTGATTTTCTGCTAATATCCTTGTGTCCTGAGTAACTTCCAGTCTACTCAGGTAAAAAAGGAAATGATATTTCTTATAAACACTTTACTAGAAGGAGAAAACAGAAAAACTTTCTGCAAATATCACTGAAGAATTTTTAACAGTAGAAATAAGAAACCTCTTGCTGAAAAACAAAATAAAAAGCTTCCCATGTGTTTTTTTTTACGTTAGGTATTTTTTTTTAATCTCCAAATTTTTAGGTTCTTAGTCATTTAGCTTAATTCCAATTTATGCCTAATTTTAATCATTGGATTTATTTTTGTATATTTTTGTATTTTGTATATTTGAATCTATTATAATACTGTCAGTGAAATTTCTTTTTGGAAATCTACTGAGAACTTTTGTAATGCCATGTTTATGTCCTCCACAAATGTGGTCTACAGAGCTTTAAATTCATATCTAAATAACATATTTCAGCTTCATTTAATCATCAGTAGAATGTAGAGAATATCTTGTTATTTTGATTGTCTACCTTCTCCTCGTGCTTTATTTAGTGTAAAAATCTTGTCTATACTAAATAAAGCATTTACTCCTGAAAATTTCCAGTCAATTTAAATCTGAAAGGGACAGTATGATAATACCATGTACTAGGGTGACCTTACAGTTTCTGCCAGGATAGTCCTGGTGCTCACCTGCGGTCCTGACATAATTGCCCCTTTCACATCCTGAAGTGCTCCAGTTTGAATGACTCATAATAGTTACTATATTTAAAAAAAAAAGAAATAAGAATAATAAAAAAATTTGGATATTTATTCAAAATCTTTAAAGGATATATTTTTTTCTCCACGATAATTACTATGGGTAGAAAATTTCCTAAGAGAAGGACTTTGTTGTGAAACAGAGAACTAACAGTAACTTTGGGTACTCTAATAATTGTTATACATGAATGAAAAATAAACAGAAGACCCAGACTTTATCTTACAATTGGTGTACAATTTGGTGTATGTGTGTATTCATCTAATTGGAAATTTGATTTGGTGTTTTTAGTGAACCTAAAAACTCCCATTTAAGCCATGAGCCTGGATTGAAAATGCTCTAGAATTGACCACCAAGTAAGCTGAATTGATATGGGTCAACCATCTATATCTTAGTAGAGTTATTTGGTTTTTTTCAGGCAGAATCAGGGACATTGGCAACTTATTGAAATACAGAACTCATTTAACCTTATAACTCTGCATATGGATTTAATGGGAAAAATATTCTAGTTTTCTCTAGACCAATTTATCTGCAAGCAATTTAACTACATCACTGATTTACTGCAATGTAGATTTCTGTTCTCAATTTGCCTAGTGGTGCTAATGACATTACTATTCTACACCCATGATTCTTGAATCTTACAATTAGTAGCAAGTTCTATAGATTCTTTCTTAAAAATATATTTCAAATTCAATATTGGCTTTTCTGTTTTTCTTACTGAAGCCAACCTAATTCAGTCTGTATCGTCTCCTATTTGGATGACTAAAACGACTTCTTAAAGTCCAGTTCGTCCTGTAAATGCACAAGTCATTCTTTCTACCCATTCTACTGACATGCTAATCATCCAAAAGTTCTTTTCATCATGATTGTCCCTTCCCCAAGAGCCTTTGGAGATACCCACGAAATAGGTTTAACTTCTACTTAGATTTCAAATGGTCTTTACATTCTCACTACTACTAGTGGGAGGTCTTTACTTTAATGACTATATTCATGATATCTCTCCTGAGTCTCATAATGTTGCTGATTTTTGCTCTATTACCTGGGCTGAAAGATCTTCTTTACTCCTCTCCCTGAGTTCCACCTCCTTTGAGAACTCCTTCTTCAAAACTCTTGTCCATATTGACCTCTCTTTTTCCCTTTATACCCTTTAACTGTTTTGAAAAATTATTTTTGCCCTACTAATTTGAAATGAATTCATCATACCATATGATTTATGACACCTTTTTATCATCAATCCATGCATTGCTTTCTTTTATTTGTATACTTGGTTACTTTAAAATATGGAAAACAAAATCTCCCTATTATCTCTCAAAATGTTAGATCCTTACATGTGACAATATGGCCATCTATCCCTTCTTCCTATCTTCATCTGCCTGAAGAAACCATCATTCAGAACCCTACACTTATCATTTCTTTGTTCTCTTTTTAACATTGCTATTGCAGTTAGATATTTACCTAAAAATTAAGTTTAGATATTTTTACCTTAATTAAAAAAGTTTGTGTGTGGTATATAATCTTAGTAACTTTTTTTTAACTTAATAGTATTTTTGCTAAGTTTCAACCATATTGTTCATAATGTTTTAGGCTTATCAGTTGCACCACTGTATACTATCCTATGGTTTATTCATTCCTTTCCCAGTTGATAAACATTTGAGCTGTTTCTGAGTTTTGCTGTTGGGAACCATCCTGCTGTGACCATTCTTGTGCTTGTCTACGGCTTTACCTGTGAAAGAATTTCTCAGGCATGAGGGTAGGAGTAGAATAACTGGCTTATTGAATATATTAATGTCCAATTTTAGAAGATAATATCAAAGTCTTTTCTAAATTGTCTGCCAATTTGTGTTGTCAGGAGCAATATAAAAGAAATACTTGGGTTTATACTCCCTCCAATATTTGCTATTGTACGTTTTTCTAAATTTTTTCCTATTGCAGAATATCTTTTTTTCGTCTGACATTTTTCCCTGGTGAAGAAGATTCTAATGATGAAGATTTCTCCATGTGCTTAGTGGTCATGGTTGTTTCCTCTTCTGCAAAATGTTCACTCAGGCATTTTGCTCATTATTTTTTGGGGGAGGTTATTTAAAATCTTCTGATTTATTTGTAAGAGTTGTTTATTATGATGTACATTATTTATTCATATGTAACAATTTAGTAGTTGTTCATTTTGTGAATATAATATCCAAGCTTTTCTTTTTAACTATACCTGGCTCAACAAAATTGCCACTTTTAATATAATAAAATGTATCATTTTTTCATCAATAATTTTGTGTCTTTTTAAATAACTCTTTCTCTACATAAAGTTCTAACCTATTTTCTAGTTCTCAATATGATTTGAAGTAAGAATCTCATTTAATCTTTCTCATATGAATAACCTTTTTTTCCAGTTCCATTTATTAAGCAGGGCATCCTTTCATTCAGATATGTCACTTTTGTCATGTGTCCAAATCTTCTGCTTCTATGGGACTGTCTGTGAATTTCTCCTTTTTTTCCACCATTGAATTTTGCATTCCTGAATTAGTAATATAACTTCTTATCTAGTATAATTTTTAAAGAAATCCTGATACCCAACAGAACACATATACTACTTCACTTTTTTCAAAAGTACACTTTTCATAGCTGACCCTTTACAGTTGTGTGTGTGTATGTGTGTATATACAAAATATATCTATCTATATATACAGCTATCAATCTATGTCATGTATACATACATGTAATCATGTTACTTAACGATGGAAGTATGTTCTGAGAAACATGTTCTTAGGTGATGTCATCATGTGAGTATCATAGAGCATATTTACACAAACCTGGATGGTCTAGCCTACTACACTCCTAGGCTGTATAATATAGGCTACTTTTCTTAGGCTGTAAACCTGTACAGCATGTTATTGTACTGAATACTGTAGGCAATTGTCACACAATAGTAATTGTTAGTGCACCTTAATAGAAAAGGAACAGTAAGAGTAGAATTAAAAATTGAAAAAAAGGTCATTCTATGTAGGGCACTTATCATGAATGGAACTTGCAGGACTGGGAGTTGCTCTGAATGAGTCAGTGAGTGAATAGTGAGTGAAAATAAAGGCTTAAGACATTACTGTACACATATAGATGCTATAAACACTGTACAGTCAGGCTACACTAAACTTATTTTTAAAAAGAATTGTCTACAATGTTATGAGGCTACAATATCACAAGGTGATAGAAAGTTTTTGGTTCCATTATTATATTACAGAACCGCCATTGTATATGTAGTCTATCATTGATCAAAATGTTGTTATGAGGTGCATGACAGTGTATATGTGTGTGTGTATGTGTGTGAAGATATAGATTGTGTGTGTGTGAATAAAATCAAGTCTAGAATTTTGATTAGAATTTCTTTGACTATAATGACGAATTCATTGAGAATCAACACTTTTATAATATTCTGACTAATGATTATATTTCTCTACTTAAGGCCTTTAAAACCATCTTCATAAAATTACATATTTTGCCTTGTAGGCTACATGCATTTTTTTTTGTTGTTAGATTCACTCTTATATTCTCTGGCACTACTGAGTATAATATTCTCTTTAATTGCTTTATATCAGTTATTTTCTGCTTGTGCATAAAAATGCAACTAATATCTGCACATATATCTTTAACCAAGCCATCTTGCTAAATTCTTACATTATAACAATAGATTTTTTCTAATTATTTTGCCATTAATTTTCATTTTCTATGTAGAGATCATGTAGTTAACATATAATGATTGTTTTGTTTTTCTCTCCCAGTGCCCTTGTCTCTTCTTTTTCTGTTCTCTTTGTTCTGGGCATGACCACCAATACAAAGTTGAAGAGAAGTGAAGAAAGTGGGTCTCCTCATCTTGTACCTGCTTTTTAAAAAAGCTTTTTAACATTTTCTCTTTTAGTTTAGACCTTTAATAGATAATCTTTGTCAGGTTAGTGAATTTATTTTATATACTCAACTTATTAAGAGTTTTATGTCATTAATGTGTGTTGAATTACATAAGAGCATTTTTTGGTCTTGCACATCTCTATTGCTGTGGAAAAATCTGAAATTTACCTCATTCTTATTCTATTATGTGTAAGATGTTATTTTCTGTGAATTTGTTTTTCTCTTATAAGATGTATACTTTCAACTTACAAAAACCTCCTCCTTAACATTCTTTGTATTTTTAAAATATATGGTATTGTATCACCAGTCATCCTCCCCTGTCATCTCCAGGGATTATTTTTATTGCCTTCAAGTGTCTTCTCACCTCCATGTATACTTTTGTCTCTTTCTTAAACTCCTATTATCTAAATATTAGCACTTTTACTTCTACTTTTCAGTTTTCTTTTATATTTTCCATTTTTTTTAGTTTTCTTTCTTCTGGGAGGTTCTCTCAATCTGGTTTTCCAGTTTATTAATTCATCCTTCAGCTGTATCATTTTGCTGCTTATATCATCATATATTGCCTTGGTAATGGCATATGTATAAAATAACTCAATGGTTTATGACAATAAGCATTTATTTTTCAGTGATGAATTTGTGAGTCAGCTAGGTGGCTCTGCTCCAGGTACCTCTTACTTTCCTCCTGGAGCTAGTGGCCCAGGGCACATTGATAGCAAAAGGGCAAAAGCATAAGCATCACCTTACAAATATGGTATTTTAAGTCTGTATCATGTCTGAAATATTTATACTAGCCAAAACAATACCATGTAAAGTCCAAAGACATCCACTATTATGTCCCTTATTTCAACTATTATATTTTTCATACATAATATTTTGGCTTGGTTTTCTTTTGTCATTTTTTATTCTTTTATATTGATACCATCCTCTCACATTAATCTAATTTGTGTATTATGCTAGTTTAAAGACCTCATTTTCTCTATTATGACATTGTTGCTTGTTGGAATCTGTATTTCTAGTATGATGGTTTTGTAATGGCTGTGTTTCTCAACTGTGTGTATGTGTGTGTGTATGCATGTACGTGTGTGTGTGTAACTAAGACTCAGTTTATGTCAGCTCCAAAGAGCTTTGGAAGTAGGGGGCTAATGAACTTCCCCGTGCAGACCCCCAAGCAGAGAAAGTAGAGCCGGTTAATCCTTAGTTGTGATTCACTAGCAGTTGGGGCTTGGTGGGGGAATAGGAAAGAGAGAAGTGACTAGTTGATTTCTACCTGCTTTCCTCAGTCCTATACTCACACCTGCCATTGTACTGCTCTGATTTTATTCCTGATAAATACTAACAACTTAAATGATGGGGGTGAGGCAGGATATCCACGCAGGTGATACTAATAAGAGTTGCAAATTATTGCCATAGAGTTTCTGCTTTGGAATTCTGCTACTCTCCATTTCTACTTGTCTCTGCTCTCTGAGGACTGTGCTGTGCTGAGAATGACCTTAGGTTGAGAATCCTGGGCATTCAAGGACTTAGGGCAAATGACTTCTAAAATATGATTTCATTAAAATAATATAATTTTTCTATATCATTAATTTCTTATTCATATGTGAAATGGCACTTCTTCCTTGGAATGATAATGAATAGTGTGGACTCAGATATGATTCAATAGAGTTTGCTAAATAAATAAATTTGAAAACCATTTAGCATCAACTGTAGATTTGTGTATTTAGGATTCAGCGGACTTCACCTCTGCACCAGTGGTTGAAGTCCCACTGCAGTTGTTAATGATTTAAAATGACTCTTATGAACATTATAAATCAGTTTGGTCTCTAACTATAAGGAATCCAGTAATGGAGGGAACCTTTTTATATTTCTTTTTTCCAGCCCTTTCATTTTAACACCAAATGTCATTGTAAAACAAATGAAATGCCATTCTAAAATATTTATTAGATTCTTAAAGTGAAATACCAGTTGTGCTTCAGAAGGCGGTTTCATAAAATCTTTTAGATACCAGTCAAATAATCCTGCCTTTTTGTGCTTTCTGACAATGTAAACCTGGTCCTTGCTCTAAAACACGAGGACTCATTGACATGTTAAATATGTGTATCAAAATTATTTGTAATATGTACAGTTATAGCAAAAATACTGTGTATTCAAGCCACAGGAAGTCCAGGCGGTGACTCAGAGCTATCAGCCTTTGTGGAGGCAGCTTTCCTGAAATCTCTTCCTCTGAAACTCATAGTACTTTTGTGAAGGGAAGGCCCCAACACTAAGCTTTGTTGGTTCTTTAACAGGTAGGAAATTGAGGTTGTTTAAAATGATGTTTCTCTTAATTTGATTGGCAACATTGCTTTGGCATACAGATACTTCATTCATCCAACCGTTTATTACTTGCAACTGATCATTTAAAAAATGTGGTGAGAAAGGACACAGATGAATATGCAAAGTCCCTGTTCTCAGGCAGGTTATATTCACTGCAATGAAGGGGGAAATATCTTCTTGGCTGTGAAAGGTGATGACTGTAAGTGTATTCACATCATGGCCTATGTCCAATGTGTTTCTCTAATCACAGCATTTTTATGTTATAATTCCCTGTTGACATAAAAAGCAAATATGGTATTAAGGGGAAGGCACTGTAAGAGTCTATTAAACACCCTGTCATGGGGTAGCAGGAAGTGCAGGAAAAGCAAAGAAAGGTTGGCGAAGGATATGAAAGTGTAATTTCCATGAAAACATTTTAAAAATGGAGGATTTTTCTGCCAGAGTCCAGTTGGAAAAATGGGCATCATATTATGCACTTCAAACAGAGGGGAGTTAAGATAGGGGAGTTCCAAGTGCTGAATGAACAAAAGATCAAAACAGGGCAGGTGATATAACCTAGAAATAAATATCAGTTCAGGGGAAAAAGGGAAGACTGTGGTTTTACCAGAATTCAAAAGCTACTCATTGCTGTCTTGCCAGTGAAGATGGGCTACTGTGACTGGCTAACTAGTGTTGAAACCTGTGGGGAAGGGAGCCCCTAAAGTCATGGTAAAGGGGTTGTGTGTCAGTGATGACTGCAAAGGAGAGACCTGCTCATTCTTGGATCTCAAAGCGATGTAGTCACTTCAGAGAACTGTCGGAAGGAGGAGGCTGGGGAGAATGAGAATGAACAGAAACCTCTCCCTTCTCATTCTCCCTTTCTCTAGTCTTGGGATATGCTACTAATTCCTACAAATGGCAAAATTTACAGCCTGTGGGGAAGGGAGTCTGGAAATGTAGTTTTAAACCCTCTAGCACTACTATTGTAGAGCCAAGTATGTCACTGTGCATATGGATTTGAAAGCCAACAGGCAAATACTGAAACAACCTACCTTTTTGACTACAAGGAATCTCTCTACAAAGCATTCTAATTATTAAGTAAACTTCCATATTATGCCAATTAAAAATCATCTTTCTAGGAAGGTGTAAAACCATTATTTATACAAATAACTTATCTTTTTTCTGGACCAAAGAGGTAGATACATGATACTAGTCACGAATACTACATATTTCAAGTCTTTTATAGTATTTTAATGGTATGTCTACATGTACAAGTTTCCCCAGGGATATAATATTGCTTTTGTTTGACTATTTTGTAGCAGACAGTGTGGTAGTATCCACTTGACTCTTCTTAGCTTAGATAAAGTAACCAATGTGAGCAATCTGGCAGTTTCTAAGTATGTACAGCCAATTATGCATTCAGTAACTATACGCATCCCCCCAAGGTGGGTCTGTGAACCTACTATAAGGGGATTTGTAAACTCAACTATTATCTAAACTCTCCAATTTTCCTCTCTGACAGTAAATCACAGTGACTTCCTAGAGATTAGCATCAATGCAGAGATCTGGGTGATTCTGTCTCTACAGTGTATTACCACTCAAGAAGATAACCACACGGGCCCTTTGAGGAAGGATTGGGCAAGGGACCGACAATGTCCACCAGTAACAGTGTAGTAGGACTCAACCTCAAGAGGAGCCAACCTCCCTTCCAATAAAACACTCTGCCTCTGAGGAATGGTTTTGTTCTGATGCTGGGTGAGAGGCTGTGACTCTCTGTTGTGCTGACTCAAGTTAGTTTCTGCTCACTAGATTTGAGATTATCTGATAATATAGTCTAGATGACGATTTAATGGGCAGCTCTTCTCTCTCTTTCCTGGGAGATGACAAACTATTGGCGACCACCGAAGATCCCCATCGGTTGAACATTATCATTGTGCTTCTGGCCCTGTGGCCTTCTAGATGCCCACCTTGCAAACCTGTATTGCAACTTACAATTTAATGTTTAGCATCATTTTCAGTCATATATGCGCTGTGGCTATAAAATTTGAATTTCATTTTTTATCTTGTTTTTTTAGAACTACCCTACTGTAGAAGCTCTTGGGTTTCTGACCATACCTTGGACTGAGAGTTTAAATCCCCTAGTTTATCATCTGGCTGTGCATTCCCAGTGCACTC
This sequence comes from Carlito syrichta, assembly GCF_000164805.1. Lineage (NCBI taxonomy): Eukaryota > Metazoa > Chordata > Mammalia > Primates > Tarsiidae > Carlito > Carlito syrichta. The sequence continues at coordinate 242,962 of NW_007059704.1, forward strand.
AGAAGCAACTCTCCTGCTCTGTGGTCCTCTGAATCATCGTTACTAAAAGTTATATTAAATGAAGCAGCCACTTGTTTTCCTTTTCTTCAGTAAAACTTTTATCTTAAGCTACCAGAGGTAATTAAGTCATTATAATGCCATTTCAAACCACAGTTTACTGGATATCTATTTTCCACTGCTAATAAGAAGATCACTCTATGCAAGCTCAAACAGGTCAGCAGATCAATACTGGGATCCCAAGCTTTGAGTGATTGTTTTCTGGGGTCACTATTGGTACTGAGTGCTATATGAGCCAGGGTTCTTTAAAGAAAATAAAAAACTAGATATTCTACAATGAGGTAACTTAATCAAGGAAATAACTAGAAAAGTACTGGAAGAACTGAAAGAACAGAAAGTGGGTAGCAAGACCTTTGTAATATCAGGAGGTGGCTACTGCCCACAGATCTCAAGGAAGAAAAGGGAAGAGGTGGTGTAATCAGAGTCCAAGGAACATGTGCTGGCTGCTGCAAGGGGCCCCATATGGGGTGCTGAGACTTGTAAGAAGGGGCCTTCTGACCACAGCTGGGACTGGTGAGAGACTCTGCTCAAGATGATGAAAGCATGGAAGAGGCATTTCTTAGCCAGTGTGGAAGAAGGACATCTTACTCAGTGCTGGTACCATGGAGGAGGGGCTTCAGAGGAGTGAGGGCAACACAGTAACTTCTAGAGACCCTGCCAGGGACAAAGACAAGGAGAGACTGAGAGAGAGAGAGAGAGAGAGAGAGAGAAAGAACAAACACGTTAGAGAGAGAGAGAGAGAGAGAGAGAGAGAGAGAGAGAGAGAGAGACAAGAGAGAGAGAAAGAACAAACATGTTATTCATCCTCTAGCCTTCTGTTCCCCCCTGCTACTACCTCCTATTGGTAATATCCAACAGGAAACCAGATGACAAGAGAGCCTGAGAAATACTTGTAAAATCCTGACTTTAGCCTTATTGAGCAGAGAAATGATATGTAGGTATGAGCCAAGAGTGAAGTGAATAACTGGTACCAAGAGATTTACATTGACAAGCAAACAGACAGACACAAAAAAAATGAAAATATCTCTTTGTTTGCCGTCATACCTGGAAATGTACATTGTTTATATTCTAGCCCCAAAGTGATTTCCTGGAGCATTTTTGGTGAATCACAATAATGTAAAGAGTACAGAGGAACAATAATTGAAAGATGTATGTATAACGGCAACAAGCTGTGAAGGACCATTCCCTAAATGATCACTTTTCCTATCATTTGAACAGGAATTGCCTTGGCCATGATGACTGAAGGCATAGAGAATGGTACCCTGTAACTTGTATTCTCTTTTGACCATTATGTGCCAACTCTCCAGGAAATGTAGAAGAATTCTTTCCTCTCAGAACTTATATAACTTTAAGAACCTGTTCAGTACTCACTAGTCATCCTCCACGGTCTGGTTTGACTAGAAGTTGGGTAGTAAACAAAATCAGGAGGAATAACTTGCATTTGTGTACCCATGAGTAGAGTGACACTGGAAATAGAAGGTATCTAGCAAGTTGGGGTGGGCATTTCTAAAGACCAAAAGTGTATACATATGTATATATATTTTGAAAAAGAGTAATGAAAAGATCCTTTCAAGAAAGAGATCCTCCTGATAAGAGTAATTTATAACTTTCAAAGTGAGAAAGTCATCTATCATTGGTGTAGTGTGGAACTCCCAGTTCTTTTATTTTTTTATTTTTTATTTATTTTTGGGTCGGGTCTTACTCTGTTGCCTAGGCTGGAATGCAGTGGCATGATCTCAGCTCACTGCAGCCTCAGCCTCCTCCTGAGCCCAGGCAATCCTTCCACCTCAGCTTCTTGAGTACCTGGGACTACAGGTGAATACCACTATGCCCAGTTAATTAAAAAAAAAATGATTGTAGAGATGGGGGCTCACTATGTTGCCTATGCTGGTCTTGAACTCTTTGGCACAAGCAATCCTACTCTCTTCAGCCTCCCAAAATGCTGGAGCTTCCAATTCTTGAGGCAGTCATTCCACATCATTCTGGGGAAAGAATCTGACTTTGGAAATCATGAAAATTATGCATCTATATAGACTGTAAATCACTACCACTTGCATCATGTTTTATACATTTAACAAACTTAAGGTATATATATATTACTTACTCTCTGTTATAGAACAGGAACTCTTAAAAAGGTCCTGTGTCACAGAATGAGGGAATCCAGAATTTCACCTGGTCTTGTGACTCAGACCCATAATGTTGATGTCTGTCTGTTTTGCTGATGGTCTCTGAACCTGTAAGCTCTGCTCTTCTTAGTAGTAATGTCTCAGGTCAGGTTGTCTTCCTGCCTTGTCATGGCTACTGCATTGCTTCCTCACTGATCTCTCTACCTTCAGCTGTGACCCGCCCCCCCCCAGTTCTCCAGGTGGATGAAAAATGATTTGATCATATTGCTTACTTATATCTGATGATCTCCAGAAAACAGACTCTTACTCCTGGGCATGACTGATAACAGGGCGTATGGTCTGTCTTGAATAGAGTTCTAACCCATGTGCATATCCAACTTCTAATCAAACCAGTCAGCAGAGAGGGACCGGTGAGTACCAAACAGGTTCTTAATGCCACATAAGGTCAGAGTGGAGAGAAAACCTTTACATTTCCTGGGTACTGACACAAAATGGCCAAAAGAGAATACAAGTGACATAGAACAATTCTGTAGTTCTTCAATCATGGTAGCTAGGCAGTACATGTCCAAATCATCGGAAAAAATACCTAGGACTTTGGGAGGAAGAGGTGAGAGAATTGCCTTAGCCCAGTGTTTGGCTATCAGCCCGGGCAACTTGGGAAGACCTCCTCTATACAATTAAAAAAATATAAAGAAAAAAATTAGCCAGTTGTGGCAACAAAGACCTGTAGTTTCCACTTGGAGGACTGAGGTCGGAGGATTGCCTGAGCCCCACGGGTCAAGTCTGCGGTAGCTATGAGAGTGCCACTGCACTCTAATTATTTGGGAAATGGTCCTTCATAGCTTGTTGTAGTTGTAAATATATCTTTGAATTATTGATCCTTTGTATTCTTTATGTCCTCTAACAATGCTAAGGGCTCTTCCTCCTTACAAGTGTGGCATGGTGTGCTCTTTTTGCTTTTATTTCTGACACATCTTTTCAGCCCTCTCTTTCCTGTCTGCCTGGAATATTGGGTTCATTTTATTACCATCCATTCAAGGGTGATTTTCTCTGTCACCTCCCTTTAACTCCTTTAGGTAGAGTTTGGGACTGCACTTCAGGGCCACCACATATCTCAGAATGAGTTGCTCTGTGATTGAATCTCATTGAAATTCATACTATTATTGTGATACCAGGAAATATCAACAATGATGATGAGGAATAACATCACCGAGTGTGTGCTGTGTGTCAAGAGCTCTCTGTTTTACGTGTCATTTGATTTTCAAAAGGGCTCCAAGAGGAAGACCACATTATTACTTGCATTTTATGTGTTGATTCATTCCACTGTGAGAACAGTCCTGCCTCTGGCATAGATGCTATTATTTTTCACCTTGTATAGAAGAGGAAACGGAGACACAGAGAGATGAGGTACTTGCCCAAGGTAACATAGATGCTGAATTGTGGAGCTGGAATTGGAACACTTCCTTTAGAGTCTCAACCTGCGAAGGTTCTGGTATGTTCATTTTTGAGTCTATAGCACCTACTTGGTCAATGTCTGCTGATCTGAACTCAATGTAAATTAGAAGAGAACATTTAGGACAACTGTGCATATTGAGAGACATTCCCAATTTAAGATTGGACAAGTAGGAGAACTCTGTGGGGAGAAAACATACACCCAGACCCACCCAGGGTCTCTTTTAGAACATCCACACATTCATCTCTCAAATTCTTGCATGGGTTATTTGTTGAACTTCTAGTTCCTGGCGATAGGAAGACAGGTTTTGTAGAAAGAATCATTTGATCTTTTTCAGGAATGGAGTGGTAGCAGTTTATGGGCCATTCTCTGAAGTACTGCCTTTAATTTATGATAGAATTAGAATGCTTTCTTGTTAAGTCAACCTCTGTGCTCAGTGTTCCCTACAAAAGACTGTATTTCGAGACTGAATTATTGATTTCAAGGTCAGAAAGAGGAGATATAGAATGTCAGGACATATAGTCCACATATAAAAGTTCATAGAAACTGGAATATCTCTGCCATCTATAAATCTTAACGATTTTGATTTAAAAATGAATATAGTGAATGCTAAGAAAAATATAGTCTAACTCCTTGTGAAATTGACATTTCACTGCTTCTATTTTGACTAATTTTCTAGTCATTACTATTTTCCTGCAGGGTCATAGCAAAATAACGATGTATTAGTTCTTCTCAAACTAAGCACTTGGAAAGCGAATCATTTGGATATGTAGTTCTGTTAAAAATGACAACCTCATTTCTTTTTTTCTAGAAAATCTATGTGATAGAGTAATAAAGATACAGTTTTGGAACTGGGTGAAGGATGAGTTGTCAAGAAAGATTAGATTTTCCAATACACAGAGTTGGTAGCTGAGACTAAATCAAGGATGGATTTTCTTCAAGGTTTAAGAGAAGAGCATTAGATTGATGATTGGACTTAGGGAAACATGCCCAGAGAGAAACTGGTACACGAAAGAAGGTCAATGTGTAAGTGTGGAGAAAGAAGCAACTGTGTTTTACAGGAAGGAAGACTAAGTTAGTGTGCTCCACATAAACCAAGGGAAGAACTTTAGCAAGAAGAGGGTGGTAAACACTTGGTGTGCCAAAATCAAGGAGAGTGAAGATTGAAACAAACAAATGAACAGACATGCACACACCCTTTGATTTGGTGAAAAGTAGGTCATTCTCTTGGTTCTCAGGGCATTGTAGTTGTCTTCTGCTTCTCTCCAGGTAAGCACTAAAGGCATTTATGATTTAACCTGACTTTTCCAGGACACTTTAAAAAATAGAAAACATATGATTCATCTAGAGAATGTAATGAATAATGAAGTAGGTAAGCATGTCATAATCAGTGTAGTCTCATGGTGCTGTTTGCATTGGGGACTTGATGCTTTTCCCATCCAGAGAAAAAGTAGAAATGAATCAAGCTAGGAAAGCCATGTTTACACACATGTAAACAATCCCACTGAAGGAGATTGATGAGAAACAAATATGGTGGTGCTAGTTCAATTATAGAGACAATTTGCCAGGTATCTTTACCCATTGATTGTACGTGCAGGTAGAAGACCAGGGACACTAATGGAGAATTTTGCCATTAAAACACACACACACACACACACACACACACACACACACACACACACACACACACACCCCTCAGAGTAGTGTGTGCCAAAAATACAAATAGCTTACATTAAAAAAAATATCTTTTGAATAAATCAGTTTCCAGTAGGCATCACACTGAAAACCGTATTTTTGCTTCTTTAAAGTAATAATAAAACAAACAGTACCTTGTGTTCTTCTCCAGGGTATTCACAGCTAATGAGCAGCTGGAGGCTTTGTTTTGGAAATTAGTAAACTCTTTTTCAGTGGAGGTGGTTTGTGCTATGCCTCATTGTGACTGCCCTCAGCATTCAGGTGTGAATCATTCATCTTCTATCCCCACCTCTGGAAATCACTCATTCTGTGGCCTTATCCATATCATCTTAATTTCTAATCCATATCAAGCTTATTTAGCTTTCATTATCTCCACTTGAATTAAAGCTATAAACAATCTACATCTTTATTTGTTAAAGTGATTGTTATTAATAACGATGAATAACATTATTCTATTAATCAAAATCACATTGTGAATGTCACATGAGGCTAAAGAGTGGAGAGAAATTTTCTGAAATGGACAAATTTGAAAATCCTATAGAAGTTTTTTTTTTGAGAAATAATTGGAATACATCCGAATAGCAAATAATCATCTTATTAAAAAGCACAGCTGGCTAGAGACTAAAAAGAAAACAATATAAGGACTCATGAGAAAATTAACAGTGAATACTGAATTTCCTGAGTTTTATTTCCAAGCTGCCTGACATGCTGTTTTCCTTTGGTCTCCTTATTTCCTACCTGGGGTTAGTCTTTTCACTGTGTGTGGTGGTTCTCTTTTAATCTTGCAGTTCATCAGTTCTTTGGCAATTTGAATTTTATGATTATTATAGAGTGGGCCAAAATTCAAAAGTTAGGACAAGAATGAGAAACTTCCCAATTTTCTCCTTGAGCTCAAGTGATTTTCCAGCCTCAGTCTCCCAAGTAGCTGGGACTACAGGTGCATACCACCTTGCTTGGCTAGTTTGTTTAGAGACAGGGTCTCACTCTATTTCCCGGGTTGGTCTTGAACTCCTGGCCTCAAGCCATTCTCCCACCTCAGCCTCCCAAATCACTGAGATTACACAGGTATGAGACATTATACCCAGATATCTAATTTAAAAAATAATCATTTACTTCCATTGTGTCCCGTTGCTCTAAAAACTACATGTTCTCCTGATCTACTTTGGCTGCACAAGAGCCCAATAGTAACAGTTCATCCAGTGATCTTCATTGTGGCATCCAGAGCTCTGGAAATTTATAAACAAGCTGCCTCCTATAATCACTTTCCTGTTCAGTTCCTGCATTGTTGAGTGGTAGCAAGTCAGTATTTTTTAACATGGTCCAGCATGAATCATACCAGGTTATACACATACACTCATTTTAGAAAAGATATTGTAGAGAATTAAAACTTAAGCTGAAAGAATGATTTCAGTCAAAGGAACCCCAGGCCTCTTGGCCGTGGGAGCAAACTAAATCTAATATTCTCCCTCAAACCACAGCACGTCACAATTCCTTGCAAATGACTTCCCCACTGTGCAGCTCTCTTGTGGACAAATGGAGAATTTGTGTAGGATGAATTGCTTAGCTTTTTATCTTTTTGTGACCCCTATGTGGAATAGAATAGCATTTTGGCATCTATTACTGGCAAAATAGTCAATGTTTGCTTCAGGAAGTCGACCATTTTAATGATAAGCATTCCAACGTTTAAAATATAAATCGGTAGCCTGCCTGGTGTGGTTGATAGTGCCAACTGGCTTATCTTGAGCCCATGACATTTGATTGTCTTTTGCCTTCCTTTGAACAAGTTATCTCTTAGCCTTCTGTCTTACAAAGTGAAAATAAATAGCCGTGATTCAATCTTGCATAGCAATGTATCGTTTTTCCCAGTCAGCGAGTCATCGTGGAACTCATGAATGATATGAGGATAAACAAGGCATAAAAACTGGGGCATAGTGTCTGATAGGACATTTAAGATGTTAAACTTAAACATAATTTATGGAGACCGAATAGCTCATTGTATTAACATTTTCATTTTTCAGCACCCCCCTAAATATCTTCTTGGCTAATAAGCGAAGTGGTTTCTGTTCTCTGCAACTGAAATTTCCTCTGTAGTCCCAGAGCTTGCTTTGAAGGAGGACAAGAGCCTTGTGTAGATAGAAGAAGATGAATTGAATAGCAAGGCAAGTGCAGACTTTGGGATGGGAGATTTCATCGGGTCGCTCATTTACTTGTTCTGTACAGTTGCTCTTACTAAGGACGGAATGAAAGGGCATTCCTGTGTCAGATAAGCATGCTTGAGCTTCACGTTGCAGACAGGAAGCGAAGGATATATGTCCCTGAAATCAATTCAATGTGATTATTTGCTACGTTTTCATGAATACTGAAAAGAAAAGGTTGGCTAACATCAAAAATGCAGTGCAATGGTTCCCTCAGGGGCTGGGCACTGGTGAGGTCTGCGTTATTGCTTTTTGATCTTCCATTTATCCTTTTCTGAATATGAATAAAATATACTTTGAGATTTAGTTTAAAATTAAGGAAAATTAATGATCCCCTTTGAAAATCGGGCTCTGCTCAGCTATTAGTCTTTAAGAAAGTTAAGAAACCTTTCAAACTTTAATTAGGAATCTACCATTCTCTCTCTCTTTTTCACTCTTAAGTTGCTGCATAGATTTTTCAAGGGGAAAACACCCTGACTTACCTGGGCTGATGAGTTTTCAGCATACACCCTATAGATACTGCTCAGTGGGTGACTACAGAGCTGAGACAGGTGTGTTTTATACCTCTAATTTTATGTGGGGAGTTGACCTTGCTATGTGAACCAGAAGGCAAATGCTCCAACACGAGGAGATCTAGTGTATGCTGGGTAAATCTTTCAGAAACTTGGGGTTGTTTAATCATTTTGCAAAATAGCGGCAGCAACTTGAGTGATTTCCTTGCCTTCATTTCTGCAGCATGTCAAACAGCTGATGGAAAAAAAATAGGCAATAAAATGAAATCTTTTGTATATATACAGGCTCATAATTGAACTATTTCTAGGTAGAACTATACTTTCATTAACATTATCAGATATTTATTTTAAAAATCTTACTGATTATAAGTCAGAGAAACTTGCATTTCCCTGCAATGGTGAGAAATTATGGCAATTCAGCCTCTTGTGAATAATGTTATGCAAGAGCCATGTAATTGGCCAGGCAGCAATTCATAATAACATTGTGGAGTATATTATGGTCAAGCGTGGTATTCTAATATTTTTTAAAATTGGCTGTGCAGTTAAGTAGGATGATTAACTCAGTTCTGCATTAGAGAGAGTGTGGGCGATGTCAATTAGAGAAGAATCTGAAGAAAAAAAAAACAATTGTGACTTTATCAGTTAGTGCTAAACAATTCTAGAGTTTTTACTGGTCATAGTGGATTTGGTGACAGAGCACTTGAGTGTCCAAAGACCAGGTTTCAAAATCTTGCCTCTGCCATTTATAGCAGGACAACCAAAGATAAGTCACTTTACCTCAAGATTTTTCTTTAGTAAAGTAGAAATGTGAATTTGTACCTAGTCAGGTCTAAGTTTGGGTCATTGCAAGAGTGAAACAAGTACATGAAATAGCTGTACAACACTGTAGAACACAGTGTTGATCAGTCATTTGTATTTATTAGCCCAGAACACAACCAATAATAGAGATGGTATTGATGTTTCTCTATCCGGATTTGTTTCTTCTCATTGGTACTGATGGAAGGAGCAAAATTTACTTTGGATGAGGTCTTCACTCTGCTTCTCATCTGGATTTTTGGAAGAGGTGACACTTAATTGGGTTCTAAATTAAAGACTAGTGAGAGAAGACATTTTATGCAAAACAAAAAAGAAATTAAAACTGTGAAGACCAGAAGTAGAGATGGCATGCATGTGTTATATTTTAGAAGCCAGCGAGTAAGCCAATATAAAATGATTGTTTAGAAACAATATGTATTTTATTTGCATTTAATAAATGTCATTCGGCAAGTATACTTAAATTACTGAAGGGAACTGATTCCAAATTCTGAACATTTTAGAAAGAGGGTCAGTAAAACTCAGTGCTTGAGAAAGTTTCTGAAACACTTCCCTGTAGCCAAACTGGCTTACTCACTGGCCTCTAAAATATAACACATGCATGCCACCCTGCTTCTGGTCTTCTCAGTTTTAATTTCTTTTTTATTTTGTGTAAAATGTCTTCCCTCACTAGTCTTTAATTTAGAACCCAATTAAGTGTCACCTCTTCCAAAAATAGACTTCCTTGATGATACAGTAAACACTACTCTTGCAAAGTCTTTGATGAATGTGTCATTTACAGGCTTGTATTGTTATTTACTATACCATGTGTATGTGACTTACCTCTTAAAATCAGTTGTGAATTTTTTTGGGGAAGGAGTATGCATAGTACTTCAACTGTCAGAAAATAGTACTATAAATTCATGATGACAGGATAGTTAGAGAAATAAGAAAGATTACTCCAGTGGGAACTATTCTGGAACAAAAAAAAGTTAATTGTCAAGGAAAAGAAAACATTCAAAAACTTGTTTATTTGTTGGAAAAAAGGTTCTGAAAATCAATTCAAAGCTTTGTGAATCTGAGATTAAGGAGGTAAAATATTGACCAAAACCTACTGATGTGTGACCTAGAGTTTTTAGAATTTAAGAAGAAAAGAATTGTTTAGTATGTAGAAAAAAATTGAGGGTAAAATTAGATCCATTAATAGATATTTGGTGAATTTATTTGCGTTGTTTTGCCATTTATATTCGATGTAACATAACTTTTGTGTTTTTCACATAGAAGAACTAATGCGGTGCCTATCTCTTGCAAACCACATCTTGATCTTTACAAATAAATGTTCTTCCTACACCAAAACATTCTCCCTTTTTGGATGGCTACATTTGAAGTGATTGTGTGAGGTCCCAGGAAGGAAAGAAATGCATGATAGTCGTACTATTTTTTTTTTTTTTTTGAGTTGGAGTCTTACTCTGTCACCCAGACTGGAGTGCAGTGGCCGCTCCCGGCCACCGCAGCCTCAACCTGCTGGGCTCCGGCCATCCTTCCACCTCAGCATTCCAAGTAGCTGGAATTACAGGCATGCGCTACCACGCCCGGCTGATTTTTTGATTTATTGTAGGGATGAGGTCTCGCTGCCCATGCGGGTCTCGAACCCGCGGGCTCAGGCAATCCACTCACCTCAGCCTCCCAAAGGCGCAGGATTACAGGCTGAGCCACCGAGCCCGGCTGATAGTCGTACTATTTTATTTCATATTTAAATAGATAGTCTCCTTCTTATTTTCTTACCTCTTCTAACCAAAGTCAAAATACTGCAGGTCTTGAAAAGAACAGATGCTATTAAGATTAGCAAACTTCTATTCTGAATGTTCTTAATGGGACTGGCTCTTGCTTAGCACGTGTCCCTTTTATTCTTCTTAGCTTTTCAGACAATACTAAGACAACTTGCTTTTTCATGCTGTAGAGATAAGTGTTACATAAAAATGAAATTACTGACATTGTCCCTCCTCTATCCTTTTAATATTATTTTCCTGTTTTAGCTTGACTTGTGATTTTCTTTACCAGTGGAATTTTCCATTACACCACATGTAGCAACAGTGTGATTTCTTAGAACCCAGTCAAAAATGGTCAGTGCTCATGGCCACTTGTCTTCAGTCCACAGAGAAGATGCAAGTTGACTGCACAGACCATGAGACAATGATCAATCACACCGGCTTTTGCGGGCTCACCTTTTTAAGAATTATTATTGACAAATTTCAAGAAAAGGAAAGAATTCTTATCTTTAGAGTCTTTCTAGCTATTTAACTCAGCTATGGCCTGCTGTGTTGCCAACAACTCATCTGCATTCATAATTTACAAGTAGTGACCTAGAAAGCGAACTTCAAAGACCTGAAAGTGATTTTTAAATCACATCTCATCTTCCTAACACTGATAGCTGATCACCCTGCCCCACCTTCAGCAAGAATCCTAACAAGTCAGTGTAACCAGAATCCCCCATTACTCTTGATACTTCCTCTCATATTTATCCACTGGCCCTACCCTGCTTCTTGGTCTATAAAACCCCACTTATTCATGCTGTATTTGGAATTGAACCTGATTTGATACTGAGGTCTCTTTCCCCTGTTACAATAGACCTGAATAAAATCTGTTTTCAACATTTTGACTCCTGTCCCGCTCTGGTTTTCATTGCCAGGCAGTATTTCTATTTCTAGTATCTCCACTTAGCTTATACGCTTAGACAAGAAGTTGGGGTTTTTTTTGTTTTTATTTTTGTAGTCTTTTCTTTCCATCTTTGAAAAAAAAGGACTCATAGCCCACATTTCTCTGAGAACAAGTGTAATATTTACAGGGCTTTTAGTATAAGACTAAGGAGTAACAAGGCAGAAAGAAGAGAGAAAGGTAAACAATACATGTATATTCCGGCAGTGGCTAATTTGTTGGATGTGTTATTATTTGCTGAATTATAGCAGCCAAATTTTTCTCCTATACATTTTTATAGTAAATTCTAAATACTCTATAAAGAGAGAATACTAGAAACTGTAAATTCTATCTTCTTAGAGACTCAGTTTATTTGGAGTCTCCTTTGTATCCTTGGCATCCAGCCCTGCGCCAGGCACAGAGTAAGTGATAAGCAAATATTTCTTGATTAAGCAAATGAATAAAAATGAAAGGAAGGTCCTATTTCACAAATAATTTGAAAAAATAAAGTTGGTTAAACAACTCTTGAAGAGGAGGCTAATTCAAATGTTTGGTCATTTCTACATTGTCTTAAGTAGGAAAAAAAAACACAAACAAGTGTCTAAGCAACAAAGAAAAGAGCTGACAGCCTAAATAGACCCACCAAGGAGTTGATCCTGACTTGTGTCTACAGGCATATTCCTAACACCTTCTTTGACTGTTCCACACAATTTTATTTAATTGGTAGCCCTTCACTAAAAAATGGAGACAAACGCACCATAGAAGAACCTTCTCTGAATTTGATGGGAGCATGTGAATCAGCCATATAACAACAGCTTCTGGATTGTAGCTGCTTCCCAACTCCCAACTCAAACAGACTTAAAAGTGAAGATATGAGTGCATTGTTCAATTGTACTCATTGTGATTATGGCAGCCTCACTTAGGACTACAGAATGATCACTTCCCTCACCCTATCACTGCTTTAACTTAATGAATAACATTCATTAAGTTACTGCAAAAATGGCTTATTAAGTCAATCCTTTTATCTAGGTTAGTGCTGTCCAGCAGGACTTTCTGTGCAGATGGAAGTGTTCTATATATCCACTGTCTAATATGGTGGTTGCAAATCACATGTGGCTTTTGAGCTCTTGAAGTGTGGCTAGTACAACAGAAGAATGGAATTTTTAGTTTAATTTAACTTATTAGAAATTAAGTAGCCATACTAGCTACTAGCTACCATACTGGAGAGCATAGCTCTATAATGTAGCCATAGTGTTCTGTAGTGGTGAAAACACAGGCTTGGGGTCAGAGAGAGTCAAGGTTTGAACACAGTCCTGCTATTTACAAGTTATAAAAATTTTACTAAATCAATGAATACCTCTGGGCAAGATGGAGTTGTTAAAAGAGCTTCAGTGGCATATGAGAATTACCTGGAATTATCAATATAATTTATATACACAGATATGTGTGTGCATGTATGTATGTATAAAGTCAGCTCTCTTTGTCTATACATTCTACATCTGTGGTTTTAACCAATGACACAACAAAAATATTGGGAAAAAACAATAAAATAGCAATACAACAATAAAAAATACAATTAAAATACAGAGTAACAACCACTTAAACAGCATTGTGATGTATTAGGTTTTGTAGGTAATCTAGGGATGATTTAAAGAATACAAGAGAATGTACAAGTGCATTTTATATGTACTTTTGTCATTTTATATAAGGGACTTGAACATTCATACATTTTGGTATTCAAGGGCAGGGGGTTCCTGGAACCAATTCCTCTGTGAATACCAAGGGATGACTACATATATATATATTCTAAAAATGGTATATGAGGGAGACCTCAAAATCCCAAAATTATCTTTTGAAGGGTGGTCCCTTTGTAGTACGGTTTTCCCCTGTGAGGTAAGTGTTCTAGGAACCCATCAGGTTTTATCTGGAAGTTTTGAGACAGTTGCATCATGATTTGCAGAGTTGTGACAAACAGGTGACTGGTTCTTCTACCCTGACAATGTACCTACCCACACGGCGCTGAGTGTTCAACAGTTTTTGACCCAAAATGTCATGACCCGCCATGCCCCACCTTGCCTGATCAACCAATCTCACCCAGAGCAACATTTTTTTTATTTGTTTTTTCCCAGATGAAAAAAGTCCCCAGAGGGGAACATTTTGCTAATGTGGAAGAGGTGAAAACAAAAAACAGAGAAGCACTAAAAGGCATCAAAATTGACACGTTCAAAAACTGTTCTGAGCAGTGGAAAAAGTGTCTTGATAGGTGTTTTGCACCAAATAGAGAGTACTTTGAAGGTGACTGAAATTTAAACATGTAAAAATAAATACACCATTTTTATAAATAAATTCCAGGTTTTCGGTCCTCTCTCTTCTCTATACACACACACACACACACACACACACACACACACACACACTGTCTAGGAAAGTTATTGATGTATATTGGCCAATGATGATCCTCAAATTTCTCTTATTCACTTTCTGGAGGTATTATTGATGATAATAATAATAATAATTAGTTAAAGAATTACGCTGGACTGGACACCATGCCAAACTTCTTATGTACTTTAAAGTTAAGCAAAGTAAGCAAGGCAATAAATGATAAAGCCTGGATTTGAGCCCAAGGCTGAATACAAGACCTACATGGTTATATATCAGATACATACATATTTATTCATTACCTCAACTTTGCCTTTTAGCTCCTAGAGTATGGAAAGCATGGCTCATACTTATTTCCTGGCAGAGCACCTTGCATTTAATAGGAGCTCAACTTGTGTGGATTTATTTAATTGCCTTATTTTTTATAGAATGCACTGACAATTAAGAAGGAAGATAGCATGTTAGGGGTGGCAATTCACTCCCTAGAGAGTCTCAGCACAACAGTGTCTCCTCCTCAGAAGCTTAGGAAATCCCAGAGCAATGTGCTATTGGCTGTTTTTATGGAGAGGTGTTAGAAGGGTTGGAATCTAGATCTCGGTATCTCCTACAAAGATTTACAACATCTTGGCCAGAGACTAGTATGTGAATTTTATCCAAGAAAAACCTGAGGGCATATTTCTGAGTAGCAACTTGCAAAAAGACATTTCTGAATACCAATTGTCTGCTGTGTTTGGTTAAGGAATTTGTTATTTTGTTAACAAAAACAAAATAAGTTTTTAATTATTTTTCTTGTCACCTTTAGATTCCAGTTATAATAACAACTGGGGCTGTGAATTGAGAGTGTGGCCAAAGACTTGGGGCAGGAGAAGTAGTTATCTTGCTCAGAAGAAGCGATGGATGCTTCTCCACCTCATGTGATGTGGAGACATGGACAGAGTTTCATAATAATCTCTGGCAGAGGTGGGCAGGGAGCCCATGTGGACCACGATTCTGGCTGCTGATTCCATCTTAACTTGGATTCCTTGTGAAGTGGGAACACCAATTCCTAGTCTAGAAAACACACAAAGTGTGAGGATAACGTAAGTCAGATAGGACCATGCATTGTAGATGGTAGATGTTATTGACTCTGCCACCAGGAAGGACTTCACTATAGGAACTCATTATAGCTGCCACCATGGGCCCTGGACTGCTCCTTACACTCATATAGAAACCTCCATAACTGTCTACCCAAATAAAGTCATTCTTTTTGATAAGAACAATTTTACAAGGGGCAAACAGAACCATATTTGGCCTCCTTTTTAAATCTTATTTTTCAATAACATGACACTGTTCTGGATGCTGGAAGTTTTATTGATATGAGAATAAAAAGAGATTCTCCTAGTGCTAATGACAAGGTCTTACTGTCAAACACTGGATGTGCTTCAGTAGATGTATGGTCCTGTTCTCAAAGTTGCATCGGTAAGAATGGCTCAAGATCAATTCCTCTGAAAACCTAGCCATTATTTTTGGCAGACATTCTCCAAATATAATTGGCTTATTGCTAAAATCCTATATAGCAGGTTAACTCATTTAGCTACTCAGGATTACATTTTTTATCCAATTTATCTTGGAGGCACACCAAAAAGTTACCTTCATTAAAATTATATGTCCTTTGGGTGCAATACTGAAAAAGTTTTAAATGGTTTGAATGGGCAATTTGTAACACCCACTTTGTAATTCTCAAGGATGAAATAGGTATTAATACGCTCTACAGTGCAGGACTTTAAGATCTTTCATTTGAGTGGACCTGGTATTGTTGCTGAGATACTTGACCCTTCTGCCAACCTTGCCTTTAACTGTCTCATGGAGAAGTTTCAGAGCTTTCTATTCAAGCATGAATCTATAGCTTTTATTGAAGAATTAAAATCCTAGTGGTTTTCCTTGCTTATGTACAAAATAAATCACTCTGTCTTTAATTGTTAGTGTATATTATGTCCAAGTTCTTTCCAAAGAACTTTAGCTCTTAGCTGTAGGAACTCAGTCTAGGCATCAAACTAGAACATTTATTCAGGATTACTCGAAGTATCTATTCTTCTTGCTGTTCTACATTTTACTCTTGGATCAAGACAGACCACGAGAGAGCCACATATTTAGATAATCAGGCAATAACTTTGGCCATATAAAAAAACAAAAACAAAAACAACTACCTGTGCAATATTTCTTCAGTTTTATGCATGTGCGCATGTCAAAAGATATTGTTGGATAAATGCTACATTTATTGTAGTGCTGATGTGTGTTCTGTCTTCCACATGTCCTTTACGGGGACCCACAGCATAAATACAGTGACAGCTTCTTATATAAAAAAATGTTTCCTAATTTGACTAGCCTCGGCAGAAATCTCAGCTTTGTTTCTGGCTGGGATGTGCCACTCAGGTCAAAGCTACCTGAAAGAAACCGTGGTCTTGCCACCTTTGACATCTCAGGGTAATGTATCAGGTCCTTCTCACGGGTGCGGATTTGAAATACTGATCTGTAGAAGCAAACAAGGCCAAGTGTCTGCCTGCATGTGCTCTCGTTGCCGTGTGTTCTTTCACTTTCCACAGTTTCAGTTATCCGAGGTTAACTGTGGCCTGAAAATATTAAATGGAAGGTTCAAGGAACAATTCATATGTTTTAAATTCCATGTCGTACTGAGCAGCGTGACAAAATCTTGTGCTGTCCTGTGTGTCTCACACAGGACATGAATCGTCCCTTTGCTCAGTGTATCCACATTGTATACTCTACCTGCCCCCGTCAGTCACTTAGTAACTGTCTCATGACGGGATTGAAAATAACGTAATACAGGGCACCCCCCAAAAACACCAGACATTCTTTGGAGGGTGGACCCCTTGTAGTACTTCAGACTTCCCCTATTAGGGGAAGTGTTCTAGGAATCAATCAACATCAGTGTACCAGCTAGCGTTGTTGTGAGAGGCTGCCTTCAGCTTCAGTGAATTTTTTTTGGAGATTCTTTCAACACATTTCCCATTTCATGATGATGAGTGCTTTTCGAATGGACCTGCCCACCACACACTGAGTGTTCAACAGTTTTTGACCCAAATTGGCATGACCCCATGCACCACTCTCCCTATTCACCTAATATCCCCTGAGTGACTTTTTTGTTTGTTTGTTTCCCCAGATGTAAAACAAGTCCTCAAAGAGAAACATTTTGCTGATGTGGAAAATGTGGATCAAAACACAGAAGAAGCACTAAAAGGCATCTAAATTAATGAGTTCCAAAACTGTTTTGAGCAATGGAAAAAGCATCTTGATCGGTGTGTTGCCTCAAGCAGAGTACTTTGAAGGTGACTAAGGTTTAAACATGTAAGAATGAATACTCTTTTATAAATAAATTTGGTTTTTTGGGTCCCCCTTCATATACACACACAGGAATCAGTACTAGCTGAGGGTTTGGACATTTACTGAGGTTCCTGGAATATAGTCCCCTGTGGATAAAAGGGAGCTACTGTATTTCCTAGTTCTTGATTCCTGAGAAAAAGTAAAATTTTCCTGAACTTTTTTTTTCTTTTGACTATCGTTAGTCTTTTAAGTCACTATTTCTCAAACTGTGTTCTGCAGAACCCTCTCCTTAGCAAGACCAGTAAGTGGTGCATGAAAAATGCTTTCTGACTTCCGATTTTCCTGGCCCCTTTGTATGCTAAACAGCACATTGATGGCTGTGGGCAGACAAGAAGAAACAAACATTAACTTTGTTTTAATCCTGCGTTTGCCAATATTTCTTATGCTGTGTGTGTGGTATGTGTGACATTTCAATTAAGATCCAGCAGAACAGCGTTAAGCAGATACAAGTCTGAGGAAGACTGTTGCAATTTCACGATTTTTCCTCTTTCCTTTGGTTGCCAAGAGGCTCAGAAAGAGATTTGCATATTTTTTAAACTTAAATTCCTCCTGTCTGTGGACTGGACAAGACAGCCGTAGACATCTTGGTAAAACATGAAATTCTACTTTATCCCACTTGCCTCCTGAATTGTGGCAGAACTATTCCTGCTGGGTCCCTGACCCCAGGAGAATGCACAGCTTTGTAGTTTCTCTTTCTTGACAACCATGATAGCAAGCTCTGCTTTATTTTTCTCATTTATTTTAACTACTTACCTCTTTCTATTCTAGGCATTTTACCGACTTATATTTTACTCTCAGCTCAGTTCTTTCAACCACCCACAGTGAAGGCAGGTCTGTAGACTTATCAACCAGTCTCACATTTTCTCTTATTTCTATAGCTTTAATATCAAATCTCTTCTAATGCACCCCACACACTTGATCTTCAACACATACTCTGATATTATAGCATGCATCTTTTATGACAACACTTATTCTGATCTTATAATATGCATCTTTTTATGACCTTTATTTCCTATCATCTTTTCTTCTCTTATTTTTTTCTTCCAAATCCCAACTTATGTATTTATCACCCTACTTTCTTACGCATATCTCTGAAAGCTGGCTCATGTTCTTTATGTAATGAGATGATGTTATAAATAGCTAATCAATTATTTTTCATAATTAATTAAAAATAAATAGATTGTTCCCTTTCTGACACCAAAAGGACATAGGTAAATAGTCACAGGGGTAATATCACTGCTGGGATATGAACAGAAGTATTGGTTAGTCATTTTGGAGAATAGGTGACGTTAGGCAAAGCTGGGTAAGCGTGAGACTCTTTGAGGCACTTGACATCATAAATTAAAAAGTGTTTCCGGTTCTTACTGACCTCAGCAGAAATCTCAGCTTTGCTCCTGACTGGTTCTGCTATCTAGATCAGAGCCCACTGGAGAGAAACCTTGCCATGCCATCTTTGGTATCTCAGGATAAGGTATCAGCTCCTTCCTAAGGGTTTGGAAATACTGACCTGCAGAAGCATACAGGGCCAAATGCCTATCTGAACATGCTGTCATTCCTATGTGTCCTTTTCTGCTCTCAACAGCACTCACAACATTGACTTCAGCTACTCTGCTGTAATTTTGGAGAAATTCCTTGTGTATTTACTTCACTGATCAAAAAATTATTCCATTTGAAACCAAATGACTTACATTCATCTTTTTTGATTCTTAGATATTCTGGAATGACACGACAGAATGCACTGAGAACACATTTTTAATTATTGAACAGAACCCTGTCTCTGAACTGTTTGATTAAAAGAAACATTTCTGACCCTGATTCCTCATCCTTTCTTTTATGCCTTTATTTGTCAACATACATTTGTGTTTTTCAAACTGAGGTAGAGAATTTCATAAAAATTTTATGTCTTGCTTTAGAATGAACACACCTCATTTATTTGATGGAAGTTGTCTCCTTTTCCCTTTTTTATTCTTCCAATCATCGCTACCAATTTAATACTTCAGAACTTCCTCCTTCAGGATATCAATTACAGCATAAAACCATTTAATGACTCCTGTTACCTATTGGTTAAAATTCAAACACGTGGATATCCAAGTCGCCACAATTTGGATACAGTTTGTACTTCTAACTTTGTTTTCTCTTAGGACTCCTTTCACAAACCATTAGCTCCAACCACACAAACTTTTTAATTTGTTGCTTTATGGGTTGTTGCTTTTTTTAAAAAAAATTATTTTAAAGATGTAGGGCACAAGTCAGGATTAGATAGATAAGTGGTCTACGTACAAGTGAAGCTTGGGCCTCCCTCTGGTTGCTTTGAATGTATTCCAATACAAGATGGAAATGGTGATAATAGTAGTGAAAATGTAAACCTTTTGCTCCAACCTTACTAAACTTTTTAGTTTGTTCCTTTATGTTTTCACTTTGAATGTGTTCTAATACGACGGAAGTGGTAGTAGTAGTTGAAGTGGTGAAAATAATGGTGACCACACTGCAGTGTTTGAATCATGTGCCTTTTTTTCTGTCTTTCAAATATCTGTCTTCTCTCTTATTTTCACATATTTATTCATCTACCCTAACATCATATCAGGGCCCTCTCAACTCTGTTCTTTTCTGTTAAAACTTCTAAACCACTGTGGTTAGAAATAAGCACTCTTCTCTGAACTACTATAATTCTTACTATCCAACCATTGGTGACCACATCTTTTGCGATTTTTTGCAACTGCTACCTTTTTTGTGTTTAGAAAATTCTCAGCTTGCAAGAGTGACTTATGTACATTTTTTATGTGAATGTCATCTACTTCAAATCCTTGGTAGGATGTGTTGATTATATAAAGAAAATTAAATTCTGGTATATGCAATATGTACACGTACACACATACATAAGTAAATTGTGTCAACCTGAAATATTTTTTAAAAGTTTATTCAAGCACAATGCTGAGAATGACCATTCAGGTTAACACAGACCCCAAAGGAATGGTGTCAGTGCTCCAAAGCTGAAAAGTTAAGGTCTTGCTAATGTGGGCAAAAACTAAGGAAATTTATTTATTTTTATTTATTTATTTAGTTTTTTTGAGTTGGAGTCTCACTCTGTCACCCAGACTGGAGTGCAGCGGCCACTCCCGGCCACAGCAGCCTTGAACTGCTGGACTCCGGCGATCCTTCCGTCTCAGCCTTCCAAGTAGCTGAAACTACAGGCGCACGCAACCAAGCCTGGTTAATTTTTTAAAAAATTTATTGTAGAGATGAGGTCTCGCCAAGTTGCCCAGGCAGTTCTCGAACCCGCGGGCTCAGGCAATCCACTCTCCTCAGCCTCCCAAAGTGTGGGATTACAGGCTGAGCCACCGAGCCCTACTACAAGGAAATTCAATAAGATTATAATATTTTTCATACAAAGCTGTTTTAGGAATTGCAACAATTTGATTAGTTACAGCTGTTTTCTTTTCCTTTTCCAATTTAAAAGAGTGGATTTAACATTCCATTTTAGACATTGTGGTAGCTGTGAGGTCTTTGCGTAAGAGAAGTAAGAGGGAAGTTAATCTATAATAAAGATCAACAATGAAAAGGGAAGGGGTTTTCTCTGGGGTAGTTTAGTATTTTGAAACAGTTTATAAAACCATATAGGTAAATAAAAGGCTAATCTATAATCAGAGGAATAAAAATTGCAGCTGCCTAGGTTCTAGCTGCCTGTCCTTTCCTTTAAGGCTCAAAATGATTTAAAGTTCCTACAGCTTTGACTTTGAATTATTTATTTTTGCAATAGGAACAATAAACAAGAAGGAGCAAAAAAACTCATAAGCAAATGGCAAGTTGCGGTTCCTTACCTTCTGTCACTGAATCCACTTGGAGGTCTCTCTTCTCTCTCATTTCTCTTACTTGCAGACTTCCATGTTGATGGGTGGGTTGTCCTGGCCGGACACATAAAATAAGGACTGTGAATTGAGTTGTGTTAATATAGTTTTGATGAAAAATAGTCCCAATTTAGTATGTAATTTATTACATAATCTTAACTGTAAGCATTATACTAATGATAATAGTAAAATCAATGGTGACTAAACAGGGATGCAAACAGAAGGCTTTAATCTATTAGACAATTTGGTAATTTACATTCAAATTGCAATGAAATAAAGAGAAAGTCACTGCCGTCCAATTTTAAGTGTTTGGCCCATATGTTTTCTGAAAAGAGGCTACGTGATTTTTTCTGAGGTCAGCTGAAGATTTCTTGGAATGGTGTGGGGGAGTACTTGGTACAGAGTGTAATGCTGGCTTCCTAGGGGACTGGCTGCATCAGCAAGATGCCTTCTCCCTCAGGCTGCAGTTCCACCTGGGAATCATGCATTTGGGAGAAATGTAGCTCTTACTTTGAGATTAAACCTACTTCTGTTATATGGAAAGTTTCCAAGTGGAATTATTAAAGAAAATATTGCCTAATTATAACAGCACATTTATTTTCCTTGTCCATCTTTGGTGTTGCCTTATTTATTTATTCATAAGAAGGTTGGGGTGAATATTGAAAATTTTTTTTTTCTTTTTTTTCTCATTAATCAGTATTTTTTATTATGGTTTGTGGGGTACAGTTAAGGTTTAGGTGTACAATTACGTTTCATTCAGGCACCCTGTAGATAAGAAGTGTTTTCCCATCCCCAGACAGATAT
>NW_007059704.1:264911-265762 GCF_000164805.1 Carlito syrichta
TTTTTTATGGCTGCATAGTATTCCATCGTGTATATGTACACATTTTTTAAATCAGTCCTCTTTTATGAGCAGCA
Source organism: Carlito syrichta (assembly GCF_000164805.1). Taxonomy (NCBI): domain Eukaryota; kingdom Metazoa; phylum Chordata; class Mammalia; order Primates; family Tarsiidae; genus Carlito; species Carlito syrichta. Next base: position 264,986 of record NW_007059704.1, read on the forward strand.
TGGTTGTTCCAGGTTCTTGCTATTGTGAACAACGCTGTGATAAACATATGTGTGCAGGTATCTTTTTTAGAGTGATTTGTGTTCTTCAGGGTATATTCCCAGTAGGGGGATTGCAGGGTCATATGGAAGGTCAATTTTTAGAGCTTTCAGGAATTGCCACACTGCTTTCCACAGAGGTTGCACTAGTTTACACTCCCACCAACAGTGTAGAAGTGTTCCCTTTTCACCACACCCTCTCCAGCAGCTGTTATTTTTTGAGTTGTTGATAATTGCCATTCTGACTGGAGTTAGGTGGTATCTCAGTGTGGTTTTGATTTGCATCTCCCTGATGATTAGTGAGGTTGAGCATTTCTTCATGTGTTTGTTGGCTGCTCGGATGTCTTCTTTTGTGAAGTGTCTGTTCATATCTTTTGCCCATTTTATAATGGGGTTGTTTGTTTTCTTCTTTTCAGTACGTTTCAGTTCCTTGTAGATCCAGGTATGTTAAGCCTTTGTCAGACCTAGAGTTGGCAAATACTTTTTCCCAGTCTGTAGGCTGTCTCCCTGCTCTCTTGATGGTTTCTTTGGCTTTGCAGAAGCTTGTCAGTTTAATAAGGTCCCATTTGTCTATCTTCTCTCTTAAGTCCTGTGGGTTTTGGGTTTTGTACAGGAATTGGATGCCAGTTCCGATTTCCATGAGAGTATTTCTTTCCTTTTCCAAGGTTCTTATGGTTTGAGGTTTTACATTTAGGTCTCTGATCCATTGGAGTAACCTTTGTGCATGGGGATAGATAGGGG
>NW_007059705.1:0-3305 GCF_000164805.1 Carlito syrichta
GGGTGGGGGCAGAGAACGTTGCATCCTGCAGTGGGATGGGACACCTGGGAGCCCAGACTGGCACGCCCCGCCCCAGGAGGGAGGCGGGCGTTGAGTGGAGTCTGGACGGCGGGAGGGGCGGAGCACTGCCCATGCCTCCAGCAGCCCCTGCTCTCTCGGCCAGGCGACCCCAGTCCCGAGGCTGCCTGCCTTGCTCCCGCCCGGAGACCCCGACGCCCCCTCAGTGGCGCTCTTGCGCCCCCCTGCTTATCCTGGCTCCGAGAAATAAATTCCAGAAGCAAGCGCACGACTGGCTCCTGTTTGTGTCTTGTGGTCACCGTCACCGTCACCCAGGCCTGGCTCCGGCCCCTGACACCCCCTACATCCTCCTCCCCACTCTGAAAGATCTCAGCCTGCTGTCCACAGAGGGCGGGCACAGCACCCGCCAGTGTTTGCTCCTGGTGGGGGGTCTTGAGTCAGAGCGCCCCTCACTGTCCCCAGCCACTGACACAGCCGTGACCTGGACACGGCCCCCTGCCCCTCCCAGCCACACTCCCTGGCGCTGCCAGTGACAGCCAGTCTGCCCTGGGCTGGTGGGGACCAGTCGCTTATCTCCTAATCCCCAGGCAGCTGCCCACGCCCTCATCCCCCCTGGGCAGGAAAGGCCTGAGAGGAGGGCTGCTGGGCTTTTCCAGGCGAGGGATTGGCGCTCTCAGATTGACTGGAGAGCGATAAGCATTTCAGGGACAGGCAGGAGCATTTGTTTGGGGGTGCTGGAGTGCCTCTGGCCCACGAGGACAGACCACCTGCCTTCTGACTCCCGGAGCACGCCCAGCCCCCGGCCCCCTGCTGGGCCTCCAGGGCACCGCCCTGGCCACTCGCCAGGGTCTGGGCACCACCCGCTGACGTTGCTCCTGGCCTCCCGCCCTCTCCCAGATTCCCATTCAGGGTGACCTCTGTCCCAGCCCTGCTGGCGCACAATGTGGGGGACCCACTGTGGCCTGCCCACCAGGCCCCCGGGGTGGAGCCCACAGTCGCCCCCCCGGGGGCACCATTTCCAGGCCCGGAGGGGAGGGTGAGCTGCTGGGTGGCCTTCCTGGAGCAGGAGGCCTGGGGGCACTGAGCAGAGGGCTGGGAGCCAACATGGCGGAGAGACTGCAGGAGCCCAGGGAGGCAGGTGGGCGGGCAGTCAGCCCCCGGGCCCCACGGCCTGCTGGAACCACGCGTCCCCTGGCTCAAGGGATGAAAGGCAGAGCAGCCAAGCCCGATGGCTCAGGGTGCACCCCGACAGGAGCCTGCGGCGGTGGGCTCCGTTCCAGTGGCCAGCACTGCCCCAGGGCGTTTCTGGGGCATAAAGCTCCCTGAGGGAGGCCCCCAGCTCCCCCGCTCTGCGTCCGAGGAGACACCCGCTGCCTCCGTCCATGATGCTGCAGCCCCTGCTGGTCGCCTCCCTCCTGGCCCTGCTTGGGCTGTCCCCAGGCTACATAGAGATCCCCGTCTACCCGGACTTCAACGCCAGCCAGGTGTGCCCAGCACCTCCCCTCCTCCTCACAAGGAGCCCTCCTGCATGGGTGTTCTGGGAGCTTCCTGCCCTTTTTTTGGCGTCGGGGTCTCACTCTGTTGCCGGGCTGGAGAGCAGCGGCACGCTCATGGAAGTCTCCACCTGCTGGGCTCGGGTGATCCGTCCACCTCAGCCTCCCAAGGAGCTGGAGCCACAGGCGTGCGCCACCCTACCTGGCTAACTTTTTTTTATTTGTCGTAGAGACAAGGTCTCACCAAGTTGCCCAGGCAGGTCTCGAGCCCCTGGGCTCAGGCAATCCTCTTGCCTCCGCCTCCCAAAGTGCTGGGATGACAGGCGTGAGCCACCACCCTTGGCCCCCAGCCCCTCTTTGATCCAGGCTCGAAGGTGGTGGGGGGTAGGGTCAAGGGAAAGCCCCCACCCACTTGCCCCATCTGCCTGGGAGGGAGGGGGCTGGGGAGGACACAGGCCCCCAGCTGGCCCTTGGGTTGTGCCTGCTGCCACAAGCCACACCTCACCCCTGCACCCCACCGGCTCTGTGTCAGGGTCAGCATGGGTGCCGGCCTGGCCTCAGCTGGGAAGCGCCTGTGTCAGGGCTGGACGGGTGGGCTTGAGCCCAGGGGCCGCCTCCCAGCCGCCCTGCACCTGCCCTCCAGTTCCAGGGCACCTGGTACGTGGTCGTGATGGTATCAAACGACCAGGACTTCCTGGACTCCGTGGACACCATGAAGATGCCTGTGGTTTTAGTGACTGCCTTGCCCAACGGCGACCTGGTCCTCAAGTATGGTTACCCCAAGTAAGTGACCACAGGAGGAAGACCTTAACCTCAGCTGGGGCCCCTGTGAGGTCAGGGGAAGGCCAATAGGACCCAGAGGTGGCCCCGATGCGTCCTGGATCAGACCGCAGGCTCTGACTGGTGCTGTCTGGGTCCCTGCAGCCCAAACAGCATGGCAGCCCCTCCCAGGGACCCCTGTCACAGTGAGACCTCAGCCTGAGGCCCAGTGCTAGGCAGACGGAGGCCTATGTCTGGGTCCATGTGTGTGTGTGTGTGTGTCTGTGCGTGTCTATGTGTGTGTCTCCCGTGTGTGTCTGTGTGCCTGGAGACCCTGTACCCGCTGGCTGTGTGCCCCTGAGCACTTGTATCATGCCTGCCCACCCTAGCGGGCGCCTCCTCCCATGTATACCATCGCCCTGAAGTCCCTGTGTCCTGACGGATTGCTGTGAGGGTGAACCGTGGCCCTAGTGGCCCGGGCAGCGGCCTCTGGATGGCAGGCAGGGCCAGGGCTGTGGGCAGGGCCATAGCTCTGGGCCCGGGGGCCGGGCAGGGGCTGCCACTCAGGGGCCGGCCTCCTCCTCCCTCCCCAGGCCCGAGGGCGGGTGTCAGACGCTGTACATGAACTTCACCAAGGGTGACCAGGAGGGGCGGTTCAGCAATCCAGGTGAGGTGAGCAGGACAGCCAGGAGGGCAGCGTGGGCAGGGCCTTAGGGGGCCGCGCGGGCTGCGGGAGGGGCACTCCAGGCCAGGTCGTGGGCTGGGGGCATGTCTTGGGGGGCGCCCTGGGCCTGGGTCAGTGGCTCTCGCCCCTGCAGCCATGGGGCAGACCAACATCCGCGTGGCCTTCACGGACTACGAGCACTACGCCTTGCTGTACTTCGAGATGCAGAAGAGGGGCGTGCGGAGCGTGTGGCTGCAGCATTTTGGTGGGGCTGGGGTCCCGGCCCCCACACGCGCCTCCCGCCCTCAGTCCCCAACCCCAGCCTCCCCGCTCCCAGCGCCCTCCGGGTTAATCTCCCCCATGAGGCCCTG
>NW_007059705.1:3641-4740 GCF_000164805.1 Carlito syrichta
CACAGTGTGGGGGACCATGGGGGGCTCTGCCCAGGGTCCCGGGCACGGCACAGTCCCTCAGGCCCATCTCTCCTGCAGACCAGTGTGCCGGCGTCATCTCCTAGGTGAGCGGGCCCCATCTCAGGGCAGGGGGTGGGGGGGAGGAAGTGACCGGAGCACCGGGAGCTGGGGGGTGCAGAGGCAGGAGACGGCCACCCGCCCCTTGTTTTGCAGCGAGGGATTCAGTCTCCAAGCACAGTCGGTTCGGCTGCCGGTGGGGGGTCAGCCGCCTGCCACAACACATGCACCCAAGCCCTCCCCCGGACCACCCAGCCCATCTCTCCACACCCCACCCCGGCGCAATAAAAGTCCCAAAAGCCTGCGCTGCTGTGTTCCTTAGGGGGCAGGACTGGAAGTGGGCTGGGATGGCCCAAGAAGCAAGGTTAGCCAGGAAGGGGGCCTGGGACGGGGGCGCCCCGGAGAGGGTGGTCCAGAGCTGGGCATCCCAGGGCAGGCCCTCCACCGCCCGGCTCCAGCTCCCTCGGCCTGGCAGGTGGTGGCCCCGGGAGGGACTGAGGTCTCCTGGTCCATGGGAGACCTCGGAGGGGATCTCCTGGCTTCTTGGGACCCGGGACGGCTCGGACGTGAATGCAGCCGCCAGGAGGCTGCGTGGTGGACGCAGGGACAGACGGGCCGGCCTTGTGGGTGCCCTGGCGGCTGCCCACGGCCTGCATCATGGGCCGCTTCTTTCCCCGTCCTCCCTCCTCACCCCTGACTCCCCCAGATCTCCCTGCCTCACCCTCCCCGCCCCCCAGCTCCCCCCAACTCCCACCCCTGGCTCCTGGGGAGACTGAGTGCCCCTGACTCTGATCAGGTCATCCTGCGGGGAGCAGCATGAGAGGAGAATGGGGGTTGGGGGGAACGGGGTATGTGTGCAAAACTGTCCTGCACTTTATGCGTGTGTTGTAGGACAATATTGTTGCATTTTTTTTATTTATTTATTTTTTATTTTATTTATTTGAGTTGGAGTCTCACTCTGTCACCCAGACTGGAGTGCACGGCCGCTCCCGGCCACCGCAGCCTCGACCCGCTGGGCTCTGGCGATCCTTCCGCCTCAGTC
>NW_007059705.1:5334-6117 GCF_000164805.1 Carlito syrichta
GACCCGCCTGGGCAACTTTGCAAGACCTCATCTCTACAATAAATCAAAAAATTAGCCGGGCGTGGTGGTGCGTGCCTGTGACTCCAGCTACTTGGAAGGCTGAGGCAGAAAGATCGCCGGAGCCCAGCAGGTGGAGGCTGTAGTGCCCGTGAGTGTGCCACCACATGCCAACCTGGGCACGAAGTGGGACTCCAGCCCAAAAAACGCATCAATAAATAAAGCACGACCCTGACTTGCCAGACCTGCCTGCTTGATTGGGGCCCTCTTGGCCAGGAGGTCACAGAGTAAGGCGTCCCCCATCCCGGGGACCCCGCACAGCGCCTAGGCACCTGCACCGGACACTGGACACCCAGGGAGTGCCTCTGACATCTCTGGGACCTGCTGGCCTCCTGGGCTGTGAACACCACAAGGGCGGGGTCCTGCCCAGGCCACCCTTCGTCCCCAGCCTGAAGGCGGTGGGGGGGGCAGTGGGCAGGCCCGGGACTGATCCCATCTCCCAGAGGGTGGGCATGGCCTGTGGCACACTCTGAGCTTCGGCCGCCCCTGGGGCCATCCCCGCCGGAGGCGCCACCTGGCTGCAGCAGGGACCCGCTGCAAAGGTGGGCGTGCTTCCAGAGTCGCGCGGGTGTCCTGCACCTCCCCCCGGGAAGGCTCTGAAGTGGGGACACACGAGTGGCCCTCCATGGCCTGGGGGACGCCCTTTCGTTCCTTCTGGAGTGGGGCCGCCTTGGGGTTGCTGTGGGTCCAGTGGTCACCCCCACACCCCACGGCTCAGCCCTGTCT
>NW_007059705.1:6137-7489 GCF_000164805.1 Carlito syrichta
CCCTTCTCTGAGGCCTTTTGCGCAAATGCCACCCTGCTTGGTCCTTCCTCTGACCCCAGCCTTGGCTGCCCCGTCTCCCTGGGGCGCCTTCTGGGTACTTTCCCTCCTTCTTTGAGACTCAGCTTCCAAGTACTCCACACCCTGGGGGCCAGGCTGGTCCTTCCTCACCCCTGCTCTCACTCAGGCCGGCTTCAAGCCCAGGCCCAACTTCTGGCCCACCCCCCCACACCTGCTTCTGTTGTTGGGGCTCCACCCACCTCCTGTTCCATCGGCAGTACGAGGGGGCCCCCCAAAAGGGAATTTATTTATAGAAATGTGTTCACACATCCTTAAACTTCAATCACCTTCAAAGGACTTCCCTTTGGATGCAATACACCCGTCAAGACGCTTCTTCCACTGCTCAAAACAGTTTTTGAGCTCGTGAATTTTGATGCCTTTTAGTGCTTCTGTGGTTCCCCCCCCCCCACCTCTTCCATGTCAGCAAAAGGTTTCCCTTTGAGGACTTGTTTTATCCAGGGAAACAACAACAAAAGTCACTCAGCGTGAGATCCGGTGAATAGCGAGGGTGGGGGGTCATGGCGTTTTTGGTCAAGACTGCCGAACACTGAGCGCCGTGCGGGCAGGTGCACTCGTAAACCACCTGTCATGAAATGGGCAGACGTGTTCAAAGGATCTTAAGGAAAAGTTCACTGAAGACGAATGCAGCCTCTCACGACAACGCTAGCTGGCACACGGACACACTGACGGGTTCCTGGAACACTTGCCTAGCGGGGGAAGCCTGGACTACCAGAGGCCCGCCCTCCAAACGATAATTCCAGGTTTTTGGGGGTCCCCCTCGTATCAACACGACAGACACCCAGATCCTGCTTTCGAGGCAATCACTCACTGAGGACGAGGTGAGTTGCTGTGGACCGGGCACACGTATTTCTTTATTTCATCTTGGTTTAACTTTTTGAGACAGGGTTTCACTGTGTCGCCCAGGCTGGAGCGCAGTGGTGCAGTCCGGGTTGGCTGAGGTGACTCCCGCCTCACTCCCCCCGCCCCGGCCCCACGGGATACCCCTTGCGCAGTGAGGTGGCTTTGGAGAAAAGGCCTGACGAAGAGTGTGAGCCAGAAGCAAGTGTGTGAGTCTGGGGAAAGGACGGGCCGGGCAGAGACGACGGCAAGTGCAAAGGCCCTGAGGGAGGGAACCGGGAGCCGGGAGGTGAGGCTTGCGGAGGACACACGCAGGGTACAGCGCGTAGCCCGAAGCCCACGGGGCCGCCCCCGGCGGCGGAGCCGTCCCCCAGCCTTCTTGCGAAGCCCCGACCCGGACTGCTCCGCTCGCGCCACGGGCTTCTGCGCCGGAGCCC
>NW_007059705.1:8562-9435 GCF_000164805.1 Carlito syrichta
GGCGCACGGGGACCCGGGATTGGCCGGGAGGGTCTGGGCACCCCCGTCTCCCCGTCCGGGGGCTGTGTCCCGTGGGGTCCTGAGCCAGGGGTCTCTAGTTCCCGGGGCGGGGCAGGTTTGGGCGCCCCAGGGAGTCTGGGGTCCCGGGCAGCTGGTGACGAGCCCCTGTGCCCTGTAGAAAGCCCGGTTCGGCCTGAGTGCGGCTGAGGACCTCACCCCCCGGCTCAGGTGAGACCCAAGCGCGGAGCCACCGGTGGGAGCGGGCGGTCTGGCCATGCACTCAGCGCCTGTGCTCTCCCAGGGCGGCCTTCGAGCGGCAAGCCGTGGCCCTGACGCTGCAGGAGGATGGAGCATCCCTGACCCTTTCAGGGGGGCCCTCAGAGCTGACCTTTGACCTCTTCAAGGTGCCAGGCCCAGAGGCAGCCCCCAGGTTGCAGGCGCTGACGCTGGGCCTGGCAAAGCGTGTGTGCAGCCTGGAACAGCGGCTGGCAGGGAGGGTGGGCTGGGCATCCCCTGCCCTCACTAGTGGGGACCCATTACCCCCTGCTCCTGGCAGCCAGCCGGCTTCCCACCGACTTTCTTCCCCAGCTGCTGAGGAGACAGCCGCCAGCCCCAGGAAAAGCCCCCGGCCCTCGGGGCGCCAGCTCTTCTTACCAGGTAGGTGTGTCACCCAGGTCTCGGGTAGGGCTGTGCTCACTCCTCTGGGACTCAGTTTCCCCAGGACAGGCCTCAAGCCTCGGGGCCAGGGGTTCTGCCAGGTTCAGGAGCCCCCCCTTTCCTGTTTTCCCCAGACCCGGAGCCCCAGAGAGGCGGCCCTGGACCTGGGATCAGGAGACGGTGTCCCGGAGAGTCCCTCATCAACCCTGGCTGCAA
>NW_007059706.1:0-1455 GCF_000164805.1 Carlito syrichta
AAGAAGAAGAAGAATTCAGACTTGCCTGACATATAATAAAATTGACTGCTGAGAGGACGTAACACACAGGCCGTGGTAACTCCCAGGCTTCTCCAAGACACAAGTTCACTTCTTTTTGTTTTTTTTGGCCACCTCAGCGTTGACCTACTGGGCTCCAGCGATCCTTCCACCTCAGCCTTCCAAGGAGCCGTAACTACAGCTGTGCACTACCATGCCCGGCTAATTTTTTGATTTATTGTAGAGACGAGGTCTTGCCAAGCTGCCCAGGCTGGTCTTGAACCCATGGGCTCAGGCAATCCTCTCATCTTGGGCTCCCAATATACTGGATTTACAGGTTTGAGCCACTGTGCCCAGCCTGCAAGTTCACTTCTTTGAAGCCTTCCCTGACTTCCTTTGGGAGCACTGAGAACTTCATGCTCAGAGGTGCCTAAGATGTGAGACTTACCTCTGTCTCAGAACTGAATTTGCGGACTTCTTGGGATCAGTCATTTATTTTACTCTATTTGTTTACTTTGGGATATCCCACAATACTAGCTCCATCACAGGTACCAGGTATCAAATAACACAATAATAGTAATAATAATAAGAATACACCATCAGTTACTGTTACATGCTTGGAAGTCTATTCCATGAAGAACGTAATAAGTAAAATCTAAAAATAAAAAGTAAAAACCAGCTCCTGAAATCAGGGATCTGATAGTCTAGGCAGGCTGCCAGTTCTTTTTGGCTGATTTTTATGTTTCGTGTTAAGACAATAATTCTTTTCAACTCCAAAATTCTAAGCAAACCCCTAATAACTATCGTAGCCCACGACTATAATTTGAGATGAATCATGTGACCAGCTTTGAATTTCAGCTCTGACCAGACTCTTCCATTTTAAAACTCAAGTTTAATTCTTTTTTTTTCTCCTATTGACTTCAAAAACACAGGAGACATATACGAGAGACAACAAGCTGATTCCCTGTGTACTTGTAAGTAGCTCTCACGTAATGAGGAATATGTTAAGGAGACAATTATACTATCGTAAATCTTAACACAGAGGTTTACTTCACAGGTCAGAATATTTATAACCAGAGAGGATGGACCAGAAGATGTGCCAGGAAAAGAGCCTGTGATCATGGAATTGTATTCTTGAGAGTTTAAGGAACAACTGTAAAGGTCTACACTTGACAAAGCTAATGAGAGGCGTCCTTAGACAGGAACTCTGGGGTTCCAGCACCTTCTTGGACTCCTTACGTTGTCTGAAATATACGAACTGCCCCGGAGCGTGTTTCAGATGAAACTGGTAATGTCTACAAGTAATCAGACTGAAATGGCTTGTCTTCACCGGGCAGCCACTGTTATCTGCGCCACAGAATGCTTTGGAGTTCACCTACATGGTTCACGCATGCTCTCCCTTCATCTGGAAGGCAGAATCTGCAATTTGCACTTAACTCCAGAATATGGCAAAGGTGA
>NW_007059707.1:0-1352 GCF_000164805.1 Carlito syrichta
CCAGGTTGGAGTGCAGTGGTATGCTCATGGCCACTGCAGCCTCGACCTGCTGGACTCGGGTGATCCTTCCACCTCAGTCTTCCAAGTAACTGGAACCACAGATGGGACTCGGGTGATCCTTCCACCTCAGTCTTCCAAGTAACTGGAACCACAGATGTGTGCTGCCACACCTGGCTAATTTTTTAATTTATTGTAGAGATGAGGTCTTGTCAACTTTCCCAGGCTGGTCTCAAACCCCTAGGCTCAAGCAATCCTCTTGTCTCCACTTCCCAAAGTGCTGAGATTACAGGTGTGAGCCACTGATAAATAGCTTACTAATTAATGGTAGGGAGAAAGAAGAGTACTAGAAAAGAGTTCCTGTAACACAAAGTAAAAACTACACAGATTCTCTGAGAGGCAGGGCAGCAATGTGGTCAGAGCAAGAGATCAAGGGGCAGTACAGGATCCAATTCCCACCACACTGTTCTGATCTCATCTTCTTACTTCATCCTAATTTAGACCCATTGGCCTTCTTGCTGTTTTTAGAACATACTGATCATGCTTAGAATGAGCTCAATAGCAGCATGCCTTATACTCCCTTAGACCCTCCAAATCTCTGTTCAAACCTATGACTTCCTCATAAAGGCTTGCCTTTGTGGTCCTGCATAAAATGCCCACCAACCTCATCCATATCGATTTTCATCCCTTTAATGACTTCGTTTTTACTTTACTACCATGTCATATTATTTTCTTCCCATTGAAACAGAAATCTCACGAGAGTAGGACCTTTGTCTCTTGTTTATTGCTATATCACCAGAATTTATTGTATATGAATGTAAATGAGTGATTAAACTGGGCTAGGAACAGAATATCTCGGTTCCAGGTCTTCCTGTGTTAATATGGACAAGATTGTCGATTGTTCCTTTGCTTCATTTTTCTCACTTGTAAGGGATATCAATTTTATTTTTTTCATGTAGTTGTGAAAAGTAATTAAAGGAGGAAGAAACTATTTATGAACACCTACTACTGGGCTTCCATTACTGCAAGTAATTTTCATTAAGCTGCATATCAACCTGAAAAATGAATATTAGTCCTCCCATTTTATAGACTAAGAAGTTACATTTAGGAGAGTTTCTGACTTTTAAAGATCTGGTGCTACTAAAATGTATGAAATAAATATTAAACACATAAAACTTTAAAAAATGTAATCAAACTAGTAATGAAATTAATGAATAGCTACTTTTAATAAAACAGCCTATAATATGCTAAATGGAAATCATATAGAGTTAGGTCAGTGTGGGATAAATGCCCTGCTCCCTCTCCCCTGCTGATAACTCTTCCAACTAGAAGGGTGGCTCTTGGCCAGGGCCACC
>NW_007059708.1:0-1352 GCF_000164805.1 Carlito syrichta
AGTAGCTACTGTTCTTTTTTCTTTTTAAGATTAGAAAACATAGTTTATTTAGAAAGTAAAAGAAAGAAAGAAAGAAAGAAAGAAAGAAAGAAAGAAAGAAAGAAAGAAAGAAAGAAAGAAAGGAGATCCACCTCCCCAAGGTAGGGGATTGGGTCAAATCTTTAGAAAACATGGTCTGGCCATAGCTCAAAGAGCACATGGTCACACCATAGCTCAGCAAGGCAATGGCGATGACAGTTTGGCAATGACCACAATGGCCTGGCAATGGCCAGCTATGGTTCTTATCTCCAGCTACTGATAAGGAAACTGAGGCACAGCAGTGGGAGGATTTCTCAAAGTCACAGAACTAAGAGGTAGCCAAAGCCAGGACTGACCCCATACTGAGCATGTTCTGCCATCTGAGGGGTGAAAAAGATGAACAAGCTCAGATGAACAAGGAGCTGAGAGACTAAGACACAGAAACATTTGCATGGCCCCTCACTAAGTCCTCTTGTCCAGCTTTATCTTTCTCCACAGAACGTATCCCTATAATATGAATTGTTCATGACCACAATCCTACCTTCACGTTTCAGCTCCATGAAGGCAAGGCATGTTTCCTGTTGTCTTCACCGCTATCTCCCAGCCCCTAGAGCAATGCTAAGCACATAGTAGGTGCTCACTTAATATTGGAGGGGGTGTCTGGAGGGAGGGAGGGGAGAAGAGATCAAGGGACATTCAAAAGCATGGGGCACTACTTGGAGAGAAAGCAGCTCAGAGGACAGTATTATAGAGGAAAGAAGAAAAAGGCAGTAGGTCGCAGAATAAGTCACTGGACCCAGACTAAGTTGGGGATATGAGGAAAAAACTCTGAAACATGATATGATTAGAAACAAAGGCCTGTAAGACCACATAGATGATGATACAAGGAAGTTGACAGGTGGGCTTAGCCTAGGGGAGGCAACAGGGAGTGGTGGGGACAGCATCAAACTGGAAACTCATGCTCTTTCCAGGGGTGGGAGGTGGAGTTGGGGGAGAGCAGGTGGCCATATCCAACTCCAACCAAGTTTTGCCACCTAGGAAAGCAAGCAGCCTCCACATCAGATTTTTGTGAAATATTCCAGCTTTTTATGTTGGCATCAAATTCTAAGTTATTGTTGTTATGTTTGTTAAATGCTATAGGAATGAGGTTAGTATAGCATGGTTGAACTAACCCTCCCACAATTAATTATAAGATCTAGACAATTTAGTTTAAAAATACCTACTTGAGCCAGGCTCAGCGGCTCAGACTGTCATCCCAGTACTTTGGGAGTCTGCAGGTTCGAGATCCACCTGGGCAACTTGGTGAGACCTCGTCTCTACAATAAATAAAAAAT
>NW_007059709.1:0-3699 GCF_000164805.1 Carlito syrichta
CCGACGAGCTCACGCGCCACTACCGCAAGCACACGGGCCACCGGCCGTTCCAGTGCCACCTGTGCGACCGAGCCTTCTCGCGCTCCGACCACCTGGCGCTGCACATGAAGCGCCACATGTAGCCGGACCCACCGCGCGGCCGTGGCGGGGCCCACGCGCCCGCGCGCCCGGACTGTGACTGCTATTTATTGGACCCGAGCACCCGTGGCCACGGAGGGACCTCGACGCCCCACCACTGCCCCAGCCCGTCTGCGACTGAAGGCCCGTGGGAAGAGACCGCCACCCTCCTCGACGAGTTTTGTTTTCAAAATGGTGCAATAAACGAAGCGTGGTCTGTTCCGCGGGTGGACACTAGAGATAGGGGCTGACGCCCCGTGAGAAACCAGCCTCGACTTCCACTGTCTGGAACGTGATGATATTGTACATAGTGACTGTGACAGGCACGTCCTATTGCTGTATATAGGAAGACAGGTGGGCGTGTTGGCCCTCTGGTTCGTTTTTATAAGACTTTTGCTGTTGTTTTTTTAATTAAAAAACTTTTGCATCTTTTGAAGAAAAATCACAGCATTGGTCTGACTGCTCGGAAACTAGGGACTTGGGGCCCCGGGGGGCTTAGGGTCCTTGAGGAGGCTGGGACACCTGGGCGCTCGGGGCACCCGGGGGTCGGGGACAGGCGCTCGAAGGAAGGAGCCCAGCAGGGGCACGTTGTGGAGTCGGTCCTGCCTGGTGGGCACCGGGGTTGCCAGGGGCTGCACCTGCCTGCCAGGAACCTGTGGGTTCGTCTGTAAATTTAGACACTGCATTTTAGTGCTGAGGGAGAGTTATTTTAAGGTTTTTCCTTGATCCATAAATTGCCTCTTTGCCCCAGAGCTGGAGAAAGCACTGGTTCCACTGACGTGGCCACCTCTGGGTTGAACAAAAAAAGAAAAGAAGCCTTACCTCTTCCTGGAAGCTTCTGAGGCTTTAGTCAAATTTCTGGAGTGTGCAGGGTTTTTTTGGTTTTTTTTAAGGGGTAACATGCAGCTTCTAACATGTTCTGCCCTTTACTTGTTCTGGCTTTTTTTCTAGACAGGGTCATGCTCTGTGGCCCAGGCTGGAGTGCAGTAGCCTGACCATAGCTCACTGCAGCCTCGACCTCCTGGGCTCGGGTGATCCTTCCTCCTCAGCCTCCCAAAGTGCTGGGACCACAGGCATATGCCACCACGCCAGGCTAATATTTTGATTTTTTTGTAGAGATAAGGTCTTGCTATGTTGCCCAGGCTGGCCTCGAACTCCTGGGTTCAAGCCATCCTCCCACCTTGGCCTCCTAAAACGATGTCAAGACAGGTGTGGGCCACCGTGCCTGGCCAAGTGTTGCCTGAGAGCAAGCCTTTTCTTAAGAGGCGACTTCCCTGTTCTGTTAGGAAAAAAAACACAGCCCATATTTGAGAGCCACGGTGTTCTTTTCCAGACGGGGAAACGGAGGCCTGGAGTGGCCGGGTGAGGGTGCTGGCCCGCCGTCCACCTCCCAGGCTCCCCGGACCCCGCTGGAGGGATCAGTGGCTTTCTGCAGAGAGCCACCTGCTGCTTGCATCCTAGGGCTGAGACTCGGGCAGGGTCCTGGTCAAAAGATTCCTGCCTGGACAGTCAGATGGAGCCCACCCCACCCCGAACATTTCCACAGGACACGGGGGAATCCCTCCCCAGCAGGCCCCCTACGGCCCCCGCTTCCCCTTCTCCGGGCCCTGGTAACCATGGCCACCAACAGTTGCACAAGCTGTTTCCAGAAAGTGAAAACAGCTCACGAGCAGTGCCTGTTTTAAAACACTCTCACCCCATTGCGACAGAGGCAGGGATTTCCTCCCCTCCCTGACCATGGCTGCCCTAGAAACAGCTGAGCAGCAGTGGGTAATCCACTAAAAGCAGAAATGGCAGAGGACACGCCGAGTCATTTTTCGAGAGTCAATAGCCCGGGCTACTTCCGCAGTGGCAAGGGTGGGAGTGTTCTGGGCCTCAGGGCCGTCTTTCTGCAGCTTCTACCAAAGCTGTCCCGAACAGGACACTGCCCCGCAGTCTGGGGACATGGCCTTCCTTGTTCAGATCTGGTCTCTGCAGCACGGGGCCGAGGAGAGACTCCTGGGAGGTTTCAGAAATACGCTGCAGGATGGGCCACCTTCCCTGTTGAGCGTAAGCTCACGCTGGAGCTGGCTTTCTTCTTGCTCGTTTGAAAATACCTCCCAGGTTTCCCCTGGGAGTTCTGAGTCTAGTGAGAGGTTTTGTTGTTTTGTGCGTTGCCCAGGCTGGTCTTGAACTCCTGGCCTCAAGCGATCCTCCAGCCTCAGCCTCCCAAAGGGCTGGAATGAAAGGCACGAGCCGCTGCGCCCTGCCCAGTGTGAGGGTTTGAAGTGTGTTCCGGGACTGAAGCTGCTGAGTTTCTGTTTCCTGCGTGCCTCCGACAGACAGAGTAGCAGTGTCACCCTCAAACACACAGCTGTAGTTTTCAGTAGAGTCCGGATCAGGCAGCACCCGCTCCCGCTGACTAACCAGGAATACCCCCCTGCCTGCCCTGGCCCTTTCTGAGTCGAATGCCAGTTTCTGGATCTGTGACTGTCGACCAGGAGACACTTCCGGCTGTCACCCCTGGGGGGTGCTCCCGGCATCTGCGAGGTGGGGGCTGGGGCCCGCTCGACACCCCACAGCCCACAGGACTCCCCCCCCACCCGAAGGAACGATGCAGCCCCGTTGTCAGCAGTGCTGAGCCCAGATGCCAGGTCTGGGTCTTCCAAGAGCTTGCTTGTATCGCTGGGAGAGGGGCCGTGCCGGGAAGCCAGCTCGGGGACCGACCGCTGCCCCCAGGAGAAGGGTCGGAAAGCCACAGCTCCGGGCCTGACCTTTGGACTGTGGGGGGATACAGCACCTCCTCCTTCCCACGAAAGGTGTCCATATCCTTCCAGAAAACGTGAGATGTGGCTCACGCCTGTCATCCCAGCACTTTGTGGGGCCGAGGCGAGAGGATGGCCTGAGCCCAGGGTTCAAGACCAGCCTGGGCGACATGGCGCGACATCGTCTCTACAATAAATAAAAAAAGTAGCCAGGCGTGGTGGCACGTGTCTGTAGTTCCAGCTCCTTGGAAGGCCGAGGCGGAAGGATCGCCGGAGCCCAGCAGGTCGAGGCTGTGGTGGCCTCGAGCGCGCCACTGCACTCCAGCCTGGGCGACGGAGGGGGACTCCGACAAAAAACAACAAACGAAATATCAAAAAAGAAAAAACCTCAGTGAAAGGACGTAAGATGGAGCTGGTACCCCATGAGCAGCCGACTTGGCACTGCCTGGTTCTGTCACACTCTCTTAGCATGACCTAGCATGCCCTCTGATCACCAGCCAAGGACAGAACCGGTTTCTCAAAGGCAGCTATCGATAACTGTCTTACAGCCCCTTCCCCAGCTTGTTTTGTAAACAGGTTAACTTAATCAGCCCTTGGTGACCTTGGTGACACAGACCCCATCACCACGGCAGCAGTCATGTGACTGGCCCACCCATCTGCCAGCCGTCCAGCTCCTGACGTCAGAACCTTCACATACCTGGCCCCTTCCTGATGAGGTGAAAAAGACCACCGCCCAGTTGCCTTCACGACCTGCCCCCACGAAAGGGGAGGTTCCAGCCAGGCTCGGTGGCTCAGCCTGTAATCCCGCACCTTTGGGAGGCTGAGTGAGTGGATGGCC
>NW_007059709.1:4163-8552 GCF_000164805.1 Carlito syrichta
GCCCCCTCCCCTACCCGGGGGAGGTGAATCTCTGTTCTCTCTCTCTCTAATTTGCTTTCAAAATAAACTGTATTTTCCACCCTAACTTCTGTGCACCCTTCACACAGCACCGCCTCGCAGACACTCCCCGGCCGGGCTGACCTAACATCCTAGAGGCCCACCAGGAGTTTCGACCTAACATTCAGTTTTCGTTTTACAACCTAACCCCGATCCAAGTTTTTTGTTTTTGTTTTTGTTTTTTTGGAGGGGGGATTTCTAGCCAGTGGCCAGAATTATCGCTGTATGCTTTTTTTTCCCCAGGCAGTTATAAGCTTTTTTCCATATTTTTTCCCCTATGATACGGTCTCATAATATCCCATTTAAACACATCAGAAGTTACTTATGCAAACAAGCCCTGTGGGTGAAAGGGTGAGGCTTGGTTTTTGTTTTTAAGAGGCGGTCTTGCTGTGCTGCCCAGGCTGGTCTTGAACTCCTGGGTTTGAGTGATCCTCCCCCTTGGCCTCCCAAGCAGCCAGGATTACAGGTGCACACACCACACCCAGCTTTGGGGGTGGGGGATAAAGGTTTGGGGGAGCTTCGACATGACCGGGTTGCCATGGTGATGGGAAAGCCAAAGGGGCCGCTGCTGCTAGGAGCTTCCTGCGGTCCTGGGCTCCCAGCACTCAGCAGGCTGCAGAATGGTGTGGTATGAGATGGCAGCCCCGATCACCTGGACCCTAGACCAGCGTGCATCGGCCTCACATTGTGGACATTACGAGCTGGGCGTGGGGGTGCCTGTATCCCAGCTACTAGGGAGGCTGAGGTGGGAGGATCGCTCGAGGCCAAGAGTTCGAGGCCAGCCTGGGCAGCATAGCAAAACCCCATCTCTTAAAAAAAAAAAAGATACTTGGAGCTGAATTATTCTTGGTGTGGGGCTGTCCTGTGCATTGTGGGATGTTGAACAGCATCCCTGGCCTCCACCCACTCGATGCCAGTAGCTAACACCCATGCCCCTTAAGTTGTGACCATCAAAGACGTCTCCAGACATTGCCAAATGTCCTTTTTGGGGGGGTGGGATTTCTCCAGGGTGAGAACCGCAGAGTTGGGTGTCCTACTGACACGTCATAGACTTTGTGTCTGTAATCGTCTGACCTATGGGAGCCCTAGGATGCTTCACACGTTTAAATGTCCAAACCTGGTCGGGCGTGGTGGCTCATGTCTGTAATCTCAGCACTTTGGGAGGCCGAGAGGGGAGGATCGCTTGAGGCCAGCAGTTCAAGACCAGCCTGAGCAAAATAGCAAGACTCTGTCTCTAAAATAAAAATAAAGATAAAAATTAGCAGGGCGTGGTGGCAACAATAGCCCCAGCTACTTGGGAGGCTGAGGCAGGAGGATCACTTGAACCCGGGAGGTTAAGGCTGCAGTGAGCTACGATCATGCCGCTGCACTCCAGACGGGGCAACAGAGCAAGACGCTGTCTCTAAAATGAAATTTTAAAAAGCCAGAGCCCAGCCCTGGGGCAGGGCCCGCTCAGTGAGTGTCCCTGAGGAGGCTGGTGTGCTCGACCTTGAAGACGTCTTCCTCTCTCTCTTTCCCCGGTCATGCATTCCTTCAGCACATGCTCCTGACGCCTCCGTGCCGAGTCCTGGCGACCAGACGTGACTCAGAATTTCAGAACTGACTCAGCCTCCTGCCTGTGCCGAGTCAGTGCCAACACGCTTGTGGTGTGCTCGGCCCGTGCGGAGAGTGGCCCGTGACTAGAGCCCGGGTCTTCCGTCCTGGGCATCTACATTCTCTCCCACAGGCCCGAGGGTAGGGCGCATCCTGTTTTTCAGAGGCAGAAAGTGTGGCTCAGAGAGGGGGAGGAGAGGGCAGGCCCCGGGCCGGTGCAGCCAGCAGAGCCGAGGCTGGAACCAAGGCCTGACACCCCCACCTCCCTACCCTGTCCCCCCCACCAAGTAGCAACTCCTCCCCCAGCCAAGCACATCCCAGTGCTGTCTTCTAGAGGGGACACCGGGCCCAGGGAGGTGGGGGACAGAGGCCCCACCACATTTCCAGTCCAAGGTCTTGCTGCAGTCAGCATCTGCCTCGGCTTGCTGCCTCTTTTTTTTTTTTTAGTTGGAGTCTCTCCGTCGCCCAGGCTGGCGTGCAGTGGCATGCTCACTGCAGCCTCAACCTGCTGGGTTCAGGCGATCCTTCTGCCTCAGCCTTCCAAGTAGCTGGAGCTACTGGCGTGCACCGCCACGTCCGCTTCATGTTTTGATTTGTTGTAGAGACAAGGTCTCGCCCAGTTACCCAGGCTGGTCTCGAACTCCTGGGCTCAGGTAACCCTCTCGCCTCTGCCTCCCAAAGTGCTGGAATGACAGGTGTGACCCACCATGCCTGGCCCACCGTCTCCGTTCTGTCCCTGTGAACGTGAGACCTCTGGGGCCCTCGTGGGAGTGGATCCAGACAGCCTTTTGCTTCTGTGACCAGCGTATTTCACCCAGCACGATGCGTCAGCACTCCCTTTGAAGGCTGGACAGCCTCAGTCACATGGCTGGACCGCGGGCGTCTGTCTGTCTGCGCGCTGACGGACGAGGCTCTGTCCGTCTCCTGGCTGTGTTGGCAGGTGCCGCACCTCTCTGTCCAGGCCCTGCTCTGCTTCTCGGTGCGTGCCCAGGAGTGGAGCTGCCGGACCCCCTGCGTCTTACCCTGGCTGGACTTGCGGCTGCCGAAGGGCCCAGGGGTGTTGCTGGGGCGGCTGGCTGCAGCCCAGCAGCTGCAACCCTCCCCAAGGCTTGGAGTCACACCAGCCAGCTGAGGCTGCCGCATTCTGGGTAGGCCTGGGTTTCCTCTTCTGTGAAACAGGGCAGCAGCCTGGGGCAGAGGATCACAGCCAGCGGCCCGGCCTCGGGGGCCGCCTCGAAGTGGAGTTTCGCCGCAGCCCAGGCTCTGCTGCAAGGGAGCGGTGGGCGCAGGATGGGCCTGCGGTGAAGGCGCCGCTCACACCCGGCACGCCTACCCGGGCTGTTCTGAGCAGGCAGCGCCCCCCTCGCTGGGCCACCGGGGACAGCCTCTGCCAGGGGACTCGGGCCCTCGGACCAGACTCGGAGGCCCGTGCACGGGCCAGGGCTTGGGCCAAAACCCCTCACACCACCAGCAGGGGAAACTGAGGCCAGAACGGTCAATCCTCCCACAGGCAGATGCCAGCCAGTCCTCCTGGGTCCCTGAGTCTCTCCAGGCCACAATCGCGCGTCCATGAGGGAAGCTGGTTGCGCCCCCGCCAGCAAGCCGCGGCTCACCGGGCCCGGGCCCCATGTCAGCGCGAACAGGACATTCTACTGACAAGCCTCCTTGTTTCTTTCTCAGATTTTATTATTTTACTTGAGTCAGAGTCTCACTCTGTCGCCCAGTCTGGAGGGCAGGTGCACACTCACGGCCACCGCATTCTCAACCTCCTGGCTCAGGCGATCCTTCCTCTCAGTCTTCCAAGTAGCTGGACCCACAGGGACGCGCCGCCACACCCAGCTAATTTTTTGATTGATTGTAGAGCCGAGGGCTTGCCACGTTGCCCAGGCTGGTCTCGAACCCGTGGGCTCAGGCCATCCTCTCACCTCCGCCTCCCAAGGGGCTGGGCTGACAGGCGTGAGCCGCTGCACCTGGCCCCCCTTCTTTTGGATACGGGGGAGTCTATAAACCCACTAGGCCTGATGGACACTGTGGGACACTTGCCTCGTGACAGCAGGACACACATCTCCCTCTCTCCCCAGGACAGACTGCACAGCGAGCCTTGGATGCAGCAGGCAGGACCGGGGTCATTCCAGGCCTGCTGTCTACCCACAGCGGAAGGGCTGGGGAGCGCCAGAGCAGCAGACCGGAAGACCCAGGGCTCGTGGACACTCCGGAATGCCCTTCCACGCGGGAGACCTGCTCGGGGCTCCTCAGACAGTCCTGGTGAGGGCCCGGGGCACCGGGACACTCCGCAGATCTGGGCGTTTGAGAGGCCGGCTGGGTGCCCCTGAGAGTCCTGGTGGCTCTTGTGGGGTCGGGCCTCGAGGGGACGGCCCCAAGCCCGTTCTCGGGCCCACCAAGAGCATGTCCTTATGGCTCCAAGGCTAGGGGCGGGGACCCCATGGGGCCTGCTTCCGGGAGCTGCCACATGTCTGTGCGGTCCTCCCTTACGCCAAGAACATGCTAGACGCTCCTCCACTCGATTGCTGCCACCCTGCTGAGGCTCCACGCCCCACCCTGCCCCCACGGCCCCCTGGCTCCCCGTCTCTGGGCGCTGCGCCTCCCCTGCCCCGGCCCCGCAGCTTTGCACAGGCTGTTCCTTCTGTGTCCGCGGGGAAGGACCCAGTCCGCCCTCCAAGACCTGCTCCAGCATGACCTCCCCTGGGAAGACCGCCCTGGTGGACTCCCATGGTGGGG
>NW_007059709.1:8886-16831 GCF_000164805.1 Carlito syrichta
TCTCCCCCTCCCTCCCCCATGTCCGCCCCCCAGCAGGCACACCCCAGGAGTCGTGCCTGGCGGGACCCTCTGGGTCGCCCACAGGCCGCTCGCTCTTCAGACTTGCGGTTTGCCCCGGCGGCCATCCAGGAGGCGGCTCCTCAGCTGTGAGCCCCACGTGGTTCGGGAGCTGCCACCCTCTGCCCGCATCACTGCTGCTTTCCACCATGACCCCGGGCTGGCCTTGGGGGACGGTCCCAAGCTGGAGGACACACTCCAACAGCCAAGCCCTGGCCTGCGGCCTGGGGGCGTCAGGAGACTCCAGCCCAAGCCCAGGAGTGGATCCGGGTCACCGGACCGCACCTGGCTCTGACGGCTGGAGGCCCCGGGCCTGGCCCTGGGGCGAATCCTCCACATTCCCGGGGTTTCCGTTCAACCTCCACCGCAAGCACATCCTGACTCTCATTTCCTCAGCGTGGCCTGGGTGACTCGGGCCACCCTGCGGGGTGCATTGGTTCGTTCTGAGTCAGACTGAGGTTTCTCGAAGGAAGGGCTTCTCATCTCAGGAGCTGGCGGCCGTTCCCACCACCCCACGCTGCGTCTGTGCCAGTGGCCGCCTGGACGGGGCTCGGGGTGGCCGAGCCTCGAGCAACTCCTCAGCCACCAGCCACCGCTGGTCTCGGCGGTTCCCGGCTTCCTGCCCCCCTCTGCCGAACAGGGTTGTCTTGGCTGGGCTCTCTCTGATGGACAGGATCTGTGCTTTGCCTGGTACGTCATGGGTGCTCAGCGAAGGCATGGTGGCCGTCACTAAGGGAGAGAGATGGCCGGGCATGGCGGTGGTGCCTGTGGTCTCAGCTACTCGGGAGGCTGAGGCGGGAGGGCCGCTTGAGCCCCAGAGTTCAAGGCCGGCCTGCGCAACGTAATGAGTCCTTCTCTCTACAAACAGTGTTTAAAATTAGCCAGGTGTGGTGTGCACCTGCAGGCCCTACTTGGGAGGCTCACTTGACTCAAGAAGGTCAAGACGCAGGGAGCTATGATTGTACCACCACACTCCAGCCTGGGCAACGGAGCAAGACTCCATCGCTAAGAATAAAATATATACCTTTTCCCTCCTCTCTCCTGCTCCATCCTCTGCCTCCTCCTATTCCCTTCGCTTTGAGGCTGCGCCTTCCGCCTCAGCCTTCCAAGTTGCTGGGACTACAGGCGCACACTACCACGCCCGGCTAGTTTTTGATTTGTTATAGCGATGAGGTCTCACCAAGTTGCCCAGGCGGGTCTCGAACCCGCAGGCTCAGGCCATCCACTCACCTCCACCTCCCAAGGTGCGGGATTACAGGCTGAGTCACCCAGCTGGCTCCAACTGTTTCTTAAACAATCAAGCAAACACAACAAGACAAGTAGTTGCCAAAGCCCCTCTTCCAAGCAACAATGCTTCAGGGGCCCCTCCCACTAAAAAGGCACCAGGGAGATGCACCTGACCCTTGAGAAGGGCCCGCCGAGGTCAGGCTGCACAGACGCCCAGGGGTGGGGAGGAAGAGGGGAGGTCAAAAGGGAGGAGGGTGGAGGGGATGGGAGGGGGCAGAGGATGGAAATGCCCTCCCTCGCCTTCCCCAGCAGGAATTTTGGTGTCTTTCTGTCAGGCTAGCGCCAGGTGCGGCAGTTGCTGGTGGCCTCAGGATTCTTCCAGAACAGGAAATTCCACCACCCTGTCCTCTCTCCCCGAGACCATTGGCATTAAGCACAGCGTATGAGCTTGCTTTTTTTTTTTTTTTGAGCAGGAGTCTCGCTCTGTCGCCCAGACTGGAGTGCAGTGGCCTCTCCCGGCCCCCGCAGCCTCGACCACTGGGCTCCGGCGATCCTTCCGCCTCAGCCTTCCGAGTAGCTGGAACTACAGGCGGGCTCTACCACGCCCGGCTGATTTTTTGATTTACTGTAGAGATGACGTCTCGCCAAGTTGCCCAGGTGGGTCTCGAACCCGCGGGCTCAGGCCATCCACTCGCCTCCGCCTCCCAAGGCGAGGGATTACAGGCTGAGCCACCGAGCCCGGCCTGCTCAGCCTTAAAAGGAAGTGAGAGCCGACACTGCGCCATCGTGGATGAGCCTGGAGGACGTCGTGCCGAGTGAAAGAAGCCAGATGCTGCCTGATTCCCCACACATGTGAGGTCTCCAGAGAGTCACGTTCATATGGACAGAAAGTAGATGGTGGGTTCTGGGGCCGGGGAGGCGACGGGAGTGAGTGTTTCCAGGGAACACAGTTTCGGGTTTGCAAACGGGAGTCTTGGGGCTGGGTGCAAACACCACAGACGGACTGGGCTGGGTCCCAGGCCTAGAGGACCCTGAGACGGGGAGACGGGGACAGTTCCACGGCTCCACACGGCTGTCTACGGAGAACCAGCTCAGGAGGGCTGAGGCCCGGGCAGGCCCTGCTGGGGGGAGCGGATCTGGCTGGGGCCTGGAGAACCCCAGTTCTAGGCCCAGGCCTTGTGCTGAGCGCAGGCGCCCTCCATGCATGAGCGCCACACCATTGCCAGTAAGTCTCACTGTCAGCTACAAAAATAGCCCCTGTCGAAGCGGGCACAGGCTGGTGACACAGCAGGCGGCATAGAGATAGGCCACAGCCTCTGTCTGTCCGTGGAAAGTCCCCGGGTCAAGACTCGCAGCCGAAGGTCACATCTTGGTGTGGGCCCTGACCCCCGCCTGGACGGCAGTCAGGGACCATGTGGCCGGCAGTAGGAACCTAGGGCTGGAGCCCCTGCCCTCCAGACCGCTGTCCTACCACACAGCTCAGAGGGGCGGGCCAGGCCACCAGCCCCACACCAGGGTCCCACGGGGAGGGACGCCGTCATGGCTCTGTGCATGGAGACGGAGCCTCCCCGCGTGTTCCTGGGCAGAACTGGAATGACAGGACTTGCTCTCACAGCCCGGGTCGCCGCTTGGGCACCCTCGGCTTGAAGACTGGTTCCAGCACCCCAGCACCAGTAAGAGCTGAAGCCACCCCTGCCAGCTGAGGAGGGAGGCGGGGCGTTGCCCGATGGGCGCAGTTTCAGTTTTGCAAAATGAAAAGGCTCCAGAGCACAGTTGAACGACAGTGAGAATGTCTTGGACACTACTGAACCGAACAGTTAAAAATAGTTACGATGGTTCATTCTATGTTTCTTTTCTTTTTTGGCCACAATTAAAAATAAAAAAATTCAGCTGGGCCCGGTGGCGCACGCCTGTAATCTCAACACGTTGGGAGGCTGAGGCAGGAGGATCCCTCGAGTCCAGGAGTTCAAAACAATGAGCCAGACATGGGGGATCACACCTGTAGTCCCGGCTACTCAGGGGGCTGAGGCGGGAGGGGTGCCTGAGCCCAGGAGGTCAAGGCTGTGGTGAGCCTGGGTGATACAGCCTGGGTGATACAGGGAGACCCTGACTCCAAAAAAAAATTGCAACTGAGTGTCTAGAATGTGCTGGGAGGTTGGCTGTGGGTCCTCCCAGCCGCCCTGAGACAGATGCTCCGATCTCTGCTTGACAGACGGGGGACACAGGCTCCCGAAGCCACACCGCTGGCAGGAGCAAACACCAGGATCACACCAAGTCCGTCGGGCCCAAGGCTGAGGCCTTCCCGACACACCATGGCCGCGGCGTGGCTTCTGTGGCTCCCCTGGTCCGCCCCAGGGGAAGGGAAGCCAGGCCTCTTCTCCCGGGATCCAGAGCCAAGCTCAGGGCCACACGCTGCGCTCAGGCCAGCACTCCCAACACACACGACCCTCACAGGCCACGACCCCCTCACACACACACTGTTCTCAGGCCAGGACCCCCCATTCGCTGCTCTGAGAAGAGGACCGTCCCCACATGCCGCTGTCTCAGGCCCAGGACTGTCACTTCCTGTGAAAAGTGCGTTTACGGCTGAAGATGTGTGCTATCTCATCTGGGCCTCTGTGGCCTCTTGGAGTGGAAACTCTGCCCTCTGTCATTAGTAGAGAGAAACAACGGTCTTCTCAGAGCCCGGACTCAGACGTCCTCATGCCCCTGGCCTCAGGTGAGGCTTTCTCGCCCAGTGAAGGTCAGAGCTGGAAAGCCAGGGGGAGGCGGCCGAGTCGCTCCTGAATTAAACCATGTTTCTGATCACTGGAGCCGTGTTTCAACAGTTGATAAGATGTACGTTATGGACATATATAATTTATTGATACCATTGACATTTACATAATTCTATATAGTTGATAGATTGTGTAATTGATATATCAGTAGGTTCGGTGTCTTTTTTTTTTTCTGAGTGGGAGTCTCGCTCTGTCACCCAGACTGGAGTGCTATGGCCGCTCCCGGCCACCGCAGCCTCGACCTGCTGGGCTCCGGCGATCCTTCCGCCTCAGCCTTCCGAGTAGCTGGAACTACAGGTGCGCGCTACTGCGCCCGGCTGGTTTTTTGATTTGTTGTAGAGATGAGGGCTCGCCAAGTTGCCCAGGCGGGTCTTGAACCCGCAGGCTCAGGCCATCCACTCACCTCGGCCTCCCAAGGTGCGGGATGACAGGCTGAGCCACTGAGCCCGGCTTGGAAAGGTTCTTTACTGATCGCCCTGGTCCACCCGCCTTGGCCCAGAGAGGTGAGGTGACGCGCCCGTGTTCGTGAAGAGACGGCACGCAGGCAGCCAGAAGCCCACCGGCGCGCGGCATTAAAACAGCCCTCAACAAGCTCGCACCTTGGATCTCCCTGGAATAAGTTTGTAATTAGATCACGTTTCCATCTCCCTTTAAGTTTTTCCAAAAACAGCTCGTGATACAATTTGTGCTCCTGGTCACTTTTACTGGGGAAAATTTTGGAAAAAAACAAACAAGTAGCATGTTTCAAAGGAACCAGATCTGATAAGGGACAGAACTATTTACTCCATTATTTCAAGAGGCAGGTTCTTGGTTTCCCAGACGCTTCCTGTACCATTTTAAAAATAGCTTTCTACCACTGTTCCAGGGCTCTGACGTCCTTTTACATAAACCTGGCTTTGAAGATGCCATTTCATTTACTCGGAAGAGGCTGATGATCGACCCTCTTTTTCCAAAACACTGCTTGGACCGGCAGTGGGGGCCCTTGAATTCTAGGCCAACAATGGCAGTCCCTGGGGTGCTAGACGCGGTCGGTGGGGCGAGGGGGAGCTTCTTTTCTTTTTTTTTTTGAGTCGGAGTCTCACTCTGTCGCCCAGACTGGAGCGCAGTGACCGCTCCCGGCCACTGCAGCCTCGACCTGCTGGGCTCCAGCGATCCTTCCGCCTCAGCCTTCCCAGTAGCCGGAATACAGGCATGCGCTACCACGCCCAGCTGATTTTTTGATTTATTGTAGAGATGAGGTCTCGCCAAGTTGCCCAGGCGGGTCTCGAACCCGCGGACTCAGGCAATCCACTCACCTCAGCCTCCCAAAGCAGGGGATTACAGGCTGAGCCACCGAGCCCGGCTTGGAAATTTTCAAACTGGGTGCCCTGTTCTCCAGGAAAGGGTGTGAGAGCTCTCTGCCGTGGAAGAGACAGAAGGAGTCAGCGGGAGTGCAGATGGATTTGAGGATGTGTTGCCAATTATGTACACAACAGGGTGTGTTTGTGTGTGTGTGAAGCAAAGTAGGAAGGAAGCAAGATTTAAAACTGGCTTCTGACTTTTCTGGGGGGGTCTGAGAGTCTCTTAAAATCAGAGTGGTGGTTCATGCCGGTAATCCCAGTGCTTCGGGAAGCTGAGGTGGGAGGATCCCTTGAGGCCCGTAGTTCGAGACAACCTAGGCAACTTAGCTAAACCCCACCTCTACAAAAAATAATTTTGAGAAATTAGCCAAGCATGGTGGTACGTGCCTAGCCCCAGCTACTCAGGAGGCTGAGGATGGAGGATTGGTTGAAGCCAGGAAGTCCAAGAGGCAGTGAGCTGTGATTGTGCCACTGCACTCCGGTCTGGGCCATGGAGCCAGACTCTGCCTCCAAAACAAAAAAAGAAAAAGAGCCCGATGAAAAAGTTATAAACACTCTGAACACACACAGAAATCAAAAAACCCCGCAAATATGCATCCAGGGGATCCCCGATCCCCGAAATCCTGTCCCTTCCCCTGGGCAAGAACTCCTAATCCGATCCTGGTTTCCCATTTCTGCCTTTTTTAGGCACAATGAATATGTCAACAAGCAGAAAACAAGAAACTAGACACCCTCTGATTTTCCAAGAAACCCTCCATCCTGGCTGGCTTTGGGTGGAGCTCTGGGAAAAAGACTGTACGCCGAGTCTGAGTTTTCCCACCAGGAAAATGTGCTAACATTCCTCCCTCCTTACCTGCAGAATTTCAAACAAGATGACGGGGAGAAGTTGGATCACCTTTTCTGAGTCGGAGTCTCATTCTGTTGCCCGGGCCGGAGTGCGGTGGCACACGCACAGCCTCTGCAGCCTCGACCCGCTGGGCTCCGGGGACCCTTCCTCCTCAGCCTTCCAAGTAGCTGGAACTACAGGCATGCGCCACTACGCCTGGCTAATTTTCTGATTTATTGTAGAGACGAGGTCTTGCCAAGTGGTCCAGGCCAGTCATGAACCCCTGGGCTCAAGCCATCCTCTCGCCTCGGCCTCCCAGAGCTGGGACGACAGGCATCAGTCACCATGTGCGGCCCGCCGTTTATGCTACCGGCAAGGCTTCTGGTCAGTGGAGGCTGTAAGTTAAGTTTTGGAGGACTCAAAAGTTATACGTGAATTTTCAACTATGTGGGGTGGGGGGGTCATTGACTCCGACCCCGTGTCGTTCAAGGGTCAACTGTATTTTCAGTCTTGGGAATTCTCCCGGAGGTAATTCGCGCATCTCTGGGGCTTTGCCATCTCTCTCCCCGTGGAAGACAGAGCTGCTGGCTCCCCACTCGATTCCAGGGACCATTGGGAGAGATTTGTTTGCTTTGGGGCTTTATTGTTACTTTTTTTTTGAGAGTCAGGGTCTTGCTCTGTGGCCCAGGTGTGCAGTGGTGTGACCACAGCCCACTGCAGCCGGCCGCCTGCAGGCATCACCACGCCCAGTCCGCCGGGGCGTTAAAAGGTGGGACCACTCAGAGGTGCTTAGGCTGAGGGCTGTCTCGAAAACGGATGGATGTCTCTCCCGCCCGGCTCTCCTGTCTCCTGCCACCGGATGTAGCACGACGGCCCTCGCTGGACGCCGGCATCTCAAGACTGCATCCTCCGGCTTCTGCAGCTGTGTCCTTTACACGCCACCCAGTCTGTGGTATTGTTACAGTAACACAAAATGGACTGAGACGTCTGGATGGCGGCCGTCGGAGGCTGTGCCTGGACTGCTCGGACCCGGGGTTTGCAGAGCTGACCTGAGTCCGAAATACCCCACACGTTGGTATCATCTCTATCTGAAAAAGGTCAGCCTGGGATGTTTCACCCGCCGGGGACAGTGAGAAAGCAAGGGGACATAGGTACTATGCTCAGCATCTGCCGGGATGTTCCCCACAGCTCGGCCCAAGCTTCCAGAACGTTCTAAGGGCATCCTCTGCATCTTCACTGAAAGTGCTCCCTTCCCCCAGCTTGCCGGACACGGCATTCCCACCCAGCCACGCTGGGCTGCTGGTGCGAGACCCCACGCTGCTGGTCTCCCGCCCGCATGGAAACGCGGCCTAGGCATACCATCAGCGGGAACCTCAAGCCGATGTAAACCGTGAGGCTTTCCAAAATGGCTTTCCCTGTGGCCCTGGAGTCTCCGCACAAACTCAGGGTCTAGACAGGGCTGCTCGGCCTCGCCCCGAAGTGATCTGCTCTGTGATGCGCACGGGAGCCGCGGCTGAACAAACCAAATCGATCCCTGTGCTTCGTAGTAAAATATTTTATATTACTCATTCACACCTCACTTTGTACAACGGATGCATACACGGGAGTGTCTGGGGCGCAGGGGGCCAGCCGGGGGGCGTGCGGCGGGGAGCGGGCGGCGGGGACCCTGGGTGTCTTCTTCCAGGGCGGCCGCAGGCGTGCCCACTGGAGGCCGGTGC
>NW_007059709.1:17331-23993 GCF_000164805.1 Carlito syrichta
GGGCTGCGCGCCTCCCAGGCCCTGACGCCCACGGGACTCCAGTGGGGACGGTGCTGCCGCCGGACACGGCATTCCCACCCAGCCATGCCGGGGAGGCTGAGACTTTCGCTGTCAAGCACTGGCAAAAGCCCAGTGCCCACGTTGCCACACAAGGAGTTTTCATGCTTGGCGCATTTTTCTGAAATGCAACATTACACATTTTTTTCTTTAAACAAGAGAGAAAGCCCTTCTTGATCCTGGGAGGTGAATCAAACCATTCACAGGAGATGAGCCGTGAAATGAGCCACCTCCTGCCAGTCACCCCCCCAGGGTGGACCCGGTCCCTGAGAGACACCCGGAGAGAGCCGTCTATTCAGCCCAGGGCTCCCTGCATCACCCTCTCTGTGCCGCCGGTGGCCGCACTCTGGATGCCGGTGATGCCAGAGACAAGTCTCCTGCCGGCCCGGCCAGGGCACCTCGGGAGGACAGATACACACCCAAGAGGCCTGGCCCGGGGTGGCCGGCGTCCGGCGCTGGGGAGAAGGCACAGGGAACATCATGGCCACTAACAATCGGCACGTGTCAGCCGGGAATGCGGGGACACTGAGAGCCGGGAAAGGAGCCCCCCACCTCGACTCTCCTGGGCCTGCGGGGGACACCAACAGCTGTGACTGACAGGCAGAGGGCCCGGCCCACATGTGGTCCCTGGGGCGAGGTTCAGCTGGACCACACAGGGGCTCTTGGGTCCCAGGAAGGGGCGGAGATTTCACAGGGGGCGAAGCAAGTGGGGTGGCCAGACTGGCAACCTCTGGACATTCTACAGGTAGACAGCCAGCATGGGGGAGGGCGGAGGAGAGCCAGGTGGGGGAGGAAAGGTCAGATGCCAGGGCGGGGGGAGGAGGGTCAGGAGTGCCAGGAGGAGGTGGGGGAAGGAGGACCAGGTGGGAGGCGGGAGGCCAGCGGGGAGCAGAGACGCCCTGGAAGGAAGGCGGCCCATACACATTTGTGGCGCCAGCTGGCCCCCCAGGTGGGCCTCCCTGGAAACCGGCCCCTCCTCCTCACCTGTTCCCACGTGGACCACAGATAAGTCCCCTCCCCCCACTTGGGGGAATTTTCCAGCACCTCACTGGGAGAAAAACGAGGAGCAAAACAATAAATGCTGCTGGAGATTATCCTGCAGTTTCACTGACAAGCGTGAAGGGGACGGGACAGCTTGGCTGATGGGGACCTGCCCCTGCCTGGGGCGGGGGAGCGACAGCAGTGACTTGCCCGGTCTGGACCAGCCCAGACCCCGCCGTGGGCCCTCTCCTTCCTGTTCGGCCCCCGGTGGCAGAGTGTCACGGAGCAGCCGCTTGCTCAGGGGCCTGCGTTTCCAGGTGAACGGCGCCCGCAGGAGAGCCCGGATGCCTTCAGCCGACTGGGAGTCCTGGGCTGCACGGTCTGCGCTGGCAGGCTCGTGGGGCCGCCCTGTCTGGGGGAGGCCACAGGAAGGGGACTCCAGCTCACTCCGTCTCCTGTGCTGGCCCTAGACGGAGCCACCTTCAGTCCTGGGATCCAGAAGAGCCCCTCGTCGGCTGGAGCCTGGAATGCCTGTGGGCGTGGTGCCGTCACGGACCAAGACACAGTGGTGTGTGTGCTGCCTGGCCGAGACAGCTCCCATGCTGAGGCCTGTCCAGGGCGTGCATCCGGCGGTTCATTTCAGCAGCCTCTTCAATCCACGGGTCGCCACGACGACTCAGCAGGTGCTGACACTGTTTCCGCTGGAAGGAACGCCCGTGCTCCGAGGACCCCCATGGCCTGTCCACCGCACTGTGTGTGCAGGAACACCTCCGGTCATCTTCCAGCTCCTCACTTGTGATGCCGACACTGCAGCCAACTGGAGAACACAGAGCCCAGCTCAGCCCATCTGGCATTTGCACTGCTCTCAAGGCAGACTTCTGAGAAAAAGGGAAGAAAGAACTGCTCTGCTGGCCTAGAAAGGTTGCTTCCCAATCAACACATTGGCCCGAGATAAAGGCTTGCTTTTAAAGAAATACGGAGGGCAGAGGCTTCCTGCAAGCAGCGACACACACAAAACACCCGCCAGTGGAAGCTGGAGGCTCTTCTGAATTAGAGGGTTCCGGAGTGGCACAGCGGGATGCCAGGGGATTGAGAATGGCATGCAGGGACACTGGCTCCCCAGCCACCAACACAGCCCAGGATGCTTCTGTACAAGTGACAGTATGCCCAGGACGTCTGGCCTAGAGGTCGCCTGCTGAGGCCTGCTGGCGCCAGACACATCCCCACCACTCTGGGAGTAGACACACTTCAGGCAGAGGACCCAGCTCTGGCCTCCTCTGAGTTGGCACGGGCATTCAAGACCCGGCGAAGCCAGGAGCCAGAGACCAGTGACTGGCTCCAAATGCCACGAACAGAGGAAGCCATTCCCAGCCCCGGGCAGATGGTCGGGCGTTTTTGGACAATGGTATGACTGAGGGGGACACACAGAACAAGGAAGGGTCCCATCTTCGCTGGCCCCTCCCATCAGCGTGGGCCAGACGGCGGTGTCCAGCAGCTAACTCTGGAAGACGGGCATCTGCGGGAAGGCTGGCTTGAAGACGGCGGGTGGCACGCGGCTGAGGAGGAACTTGGCTCCTGCCTGGAGAGGACGGTGGTGAACCGCCAGGGTGTTAAAAATCAAAGCTAACAACCGCTCAGGGTGAGCAGACAGGCTAAGCCACATGACAGCCCAAAACCTGGGGTGTTTTTGAAAAAAATGTTTTTGAAAAATGAGCCCTTTAGGGGTGGGGGTCACAGGAAACAGAGCAACGCATTTCAGAACGAGAACAGTCATTTCTTCAAGCTGCTGTTCCCACCACCTCCCTAACTCTTCCCTGCCCAAGGAGAATACCTGAGTCACATGTGAACAGCTCTTTTTTCAACAGCATTTAATATTTTTCTACCAGAAAACAAATGAAGTGTTATTCAAGAAACTCTAGATAAAGCGGGTTTTGTTTCTGGCTTTTATTAACAATATCACCATTTTGTATACAACCACAGTGTGTACTGGCTGTCAACAAAATCAAACTAACTGCAGTCGTAAAATATTTACAAGGCGCCAAGAGCTAGGAATGGATCGGGGTCTTGAGTAATTTAAGTAAGCCACGAGGGCGGAGCGCAGTGGCTCACGTGGGTAGTCCCAGCACCTTGGGAAGCTGGAGTGGGAGGATCACTTAAGCCCAGGAGTTTGAGTTCAGCCTGGGAATAGTGAGATCCTGTTTCTACAAAAAACAATAAAAATAAAAATAAATAGCCAGGTCTGGTGGCGCCCGGAGTCCCGAGGCCGAGGCGGGAGGATCGCTTGAGTTCAGTAGTTTGAGGCTGCAGTGAGCCATGCTCATGCCACTGCACTCCAGCCTGGGCAACAGAGGAAGACCATCAAATAAATAAATGAACCACAGGACAGCTGTGGATGGTAAAGGTCGCCACATTGGTTCAGGAACACACTGGGTGTTGTCTATGCACTGATATGGCAGGGCTTGTTTAGCAACGAACATTTCAGGAGTCGAAGCAGCTATGAACAGCACACCTCACCCTGGAGGTGAGATGGGGCACCTAGGAAATTTGAACCAAGAAAACCTTTTTAGAAATGAGTACACAGTGAAACTGACTTCGGAAAGATGACATCTGCAGCTCTCAGAGGAGGTTTTTGTGTTCCAAGGAAGGGCCTGGGAACTCCCTCAAGCGACGACACTTTACAATCTGGAATATTCTTCACACAGAGAAAATAGAGCCAGACTTTCAAAATCCACGATATGCTTCTGAAAGGCACGTCACTGTGCTGAGTGGCACCGTTGCGCTCTTTCCGTTTTGGCCAAAGGAAAGACTTCGGAGTTCTAGACCGGATCCCTCTTTGCACGGAGGCCGGAAACTGAAATAAATGCTTTTAGACCTCAAACTGCTGTTCCTTTGGGCGTCCCGTCGGTCTTTCTGCAGTCCTCGTGCACAGAGTGCATGGGGCAGGCAGTCAGGGCTCACGCTCAAGGCCTCCTGGAGACAGCGGGGCCGGCTGTCCCTCCGGCAACCCTGCCTTCACACTGTGGAAGCGCTTGGCATCTTGGCTTCCCAAACCGGTGACTCCAATGGCCTTTGCGTGACAGAAATAATACAGTGTCCACCACAGGGACGGACGCAGCCCACTCCGTGCCTGCTGAAGAAAGCATGCCCTGCCACAGTCGCAGGCTGTCACTCTTCTTGCGTTTCACACGGATGCGGCGGTACTGAACACGTAACGTGAGGGACACCGAGCTGCCGGGGCCGCAGCGAGCCGGGGGCCCGCCCACCGAGGGACAAGGCGACCCCACAAGCTCGAGCGAAGGGTGAGGGCATGGAGGCGGAGGACTCAACTTACAGAGGTGAAGTCTGCAAACCCCGAGGAAGAGGCCTTGGAGGGCTTGGCCGAAGAAGAGGGGACAAACGGATCTTTTCCACTAAACGGGTCCCCAAACCCCTTTTTACTTTGGAACGGGTCGACGCTGTCAGCCCCGAGCGGCTGGAAGGGGTCGGGCGGCTCGGGAAAGTCTGCAGGACCAAGCTGGCTTACGGGCGTGCTTTTACCTGGAAAGTTGAGGAGAGAAAAGGAGAGAGAGAGAAGCAGGAGTTACGCACCACAGGCAGGGCCAGCCCGGACCACCACATGGGGACCCTGTGCCTCTCTGGGAATTCGGCTGACGGGCCAGGCACGCCTGGTGATCTGGGTCTGATTCAGCTCCATCCCTGGGGCTCACCAGGCTGCGAGCGACCCAAGACAGACACCCAGATGCTTCGCGCACACACACGCCAGTGAGCGCAAGGGCTGCATGCAGGCACTTCCATGTGACTCACTTCAGCGAGGCAGCACAGACCGCCACACGAAGTATGAGGCACGGAGAGGTAGAGCAAGACTGCAGGCTCTGCAGCGCCGGTGGAAGTCGGAGTGGCTCGCGGGAAGGAGTCCATCTCGGTGTGTGGGGATCGCATGAGCCTGACATGGGATGAAGGCAGCCTCCCATGCGAGTCATCTGCTGCCCCACACTCATGTCCCTCCTCTGCTCCTCTGGCGTTGGGCAGCTGGACCTTTCTGGCTTCCGGCACATGGGGGACCCCAGGAGGCACAACTTGACTGGGAGCAGAAGGGTTCGGGACTGGAGGGGAAGGGAGCCAGGAGGCCGTGGCGGGAGCTGGCCTGAGTGCAGGGGGCTTTCCCGCACCTTGCCAACGTGTGGGAACGTTCCACCAGGGCCAGAGGCCTGCTGGACGACAGAAGCTCAACGATGGAAGCCCCACCTAGCGAGCTTCCTGGAGTCTGCAGGCCAGCAGGTGGCTCGGTGTCCCTGCCGTCACCGCTCCACCTACCCAGCAGGTGCCCAGGGCGCCCGGGACCACATTCGGCTGGGCCCAACAGCTCCTGGGCCTGACGACACTGAGCACAATCTGGCTGTGAAATGAGCTGCCCACGACGACTCTGGAAGCTTCTAAGCAAATGCTCCCAAGAAACCAGGAACCCCTGCCACTCCACGGCTGCCTGTGGACCCTGGCGCCTAGCTGCGCCCCTGCAGCAGCTAGGCCAGGACACTTGCCGCTCGGCCGGCAGGGCAGGTGCACCCCCGTTGGCCCAGGCCCTCTCCACTCCACACCTGCCAACACCCCCTCTTCCGCAGATGAACGCCCTGGCCACATCTCCACAGGTCCCATGGTGTTGCTGAGGGCTAGGGGCCACAGCCTGTACCCACCGCCTCTACCACTGAGGCCGGGCATGAGCTTCCCCAGAGCCTGGGCCTTGGCTTCCTCATCTGTGAAGTGGGGATGAAGCGGAGAGGGTCGCACGAGACACTCTTGGGGCAGCAGGGGCCCCCCAGCGCACACAGCAGGCACTCAGTTGGGAGCCAGGCCTGCAGCCCTCTTCGGAAAACGGCTTACTTGCCACATGGCCTGGCAGTCCTGGGCTGCGCGGAGCCCACGTGCGTCCCAGCTTCAGGCCAGCCTGGACGCAGCGCCACGGAAGAGTGTGTTGCGGGCAACACAGGGCCACAACCCACTGCTGCACTGGGAGCGTGGTCCTCGGGGCACCATGCCTGTGGACCTCACCGGTAGAATCTGGACATCCGGGGCCACTGTGTGTGCACCAAGAAATCCTAGGACCAGAGGCCCTGCCCACACCAGAACGCTTTCTCTCGGCATGCTCAGGAAACAGCCTTCCTTCCCACGGCTCGCTCAGAAGGATGCAGAGACACTCGGGGGCTGCCCAGCCTTTCAGCCACTAGCCGTGGTGCAAGGCCTCTACCCTTCTCCCCGGGGGGCCAGCCTCCAGCCACAGGCCATGGGAGACCCTCTTAGACTCACTGTCACAAGCAGCACCCTGTGCGAGCGCACCTATAGATGGCTCTGGAAGCAAAGCTGTGGGTTGAGGGCCCGCTGTGGCCTGGCAGTTTGATCGCACTGTCCACCCAACACCATCAGGATCCAAGGAAGAAACAGGAGGGAGTGGCTGGCATCAGTTCTCTCCCCCACCACCTCCAATCGGTTCAGTAGACCACGAGGTCCCTCTGGCCAAGTGGGTGGGCGCGGGGGCTGGGGGGGGCCCACATGGAGAGTCCTTGCCAAAACCCACAGGTGCATCACACTGGAGACCCCCAGAGGCAAGAACTGGGCCTCTCTCACCTCGG
>NW_007059709.1:24198-49316 GCF_000164805.1 Carlito syrichta
GCTCTGACCCGCGTGGCTCCAAGGAGGGGTGGGCAGTTCTGGCGGAGGCGGGGCCGGGCCTGCCAGCAGTTTGTGAAACCCCAGCTGTCCACTGGGGAGGGTGGGCTCCCGGGCAGCAGGGGGGGTTCCTGCAAGCCAAGCCCGCCCAGCAGAGTGGCCTTCCAGCACCGACGTCCTTCCTCCTCTGACCTTGTGAGGGCTGCCACTGTTCCAGGGAGATGCCCCTGCCTGTCCTGCCTGGGTCCCCTGTGCCACTGGCCCCACTCTTCCCACTGTGCAAGGCATCTCCACACCTGGCTGAGATGCGGCCCTGTCCACTACCTCCGCAGCCCCGTCACACAGCCCCGCTGTCACGTCACATGCTTGTGCACCCTTCTCTGTCAGCTCCAGAGCTGGGGCCTTGCCGTCCACGCCAAGTCCCCCTGCCCAGAGCTGACCACGGACCCCAGCACCAGCCTTGCCTCTGCCTCTCCTCCAAGCCCCCTGCCGTGGCCTTCCACAGGACTTGGTGGCACCTCCTCTGTAACCCCCGCCCTAGGCTTCTCTTCTGTCTGGCCAGGAGGCATGGAGGCTGCTGAACTGTACGTCCACATTCACATGCTCTAACCCCCAGCACCTTAGAACACGACTGCATTTGGAGACAAGATCTTTACAGGGTGATTACATGAAAGCAAGGTCACTTGGGGGACACCTAACCCAATGGCCATTGTCCTCATTGGAAGAGATTAGGATGCAGATGTGCAGAGAGACAACCAGTGAAGACATGGCAAGCCATGGGGAGAGGCCCCAGAGAACGAGGCTCCACCAGCGCTTGGATCTTGGACCTGCAGCCTCCAGAATGGGGGCAATCGAAGTCTGCTGACAGTCAGCTACAGAAGCCAGAGCACACTCACAGGGTGAGGTGGCCACTGCGCGGGCGGTGCCCTGCACCCCCAGCCCGTGGGTCGCTAGGGAAGCCGACCTCCGCCAGTCCCTGGTGCCTGCCTTGCCTGCACACGGCCACTCCTTCCACCTGGAAGGCCCTCTGCCCGGGTCACCCCATCCTCTGCCTGCTGCCGTGGTGCAAGGCTCAGCCCCCGAGAGCTGGGCCCGACACACTGCAGGTGCCAGCCAAAACCGCCTGAGTTCTGATGCCGCAGCTCAGGGTTCAGCTCAGGGACAGGCTCCAGCGGGTCCTGGAGAGCCAGGTGCCGCTGAACAGCCTCCACAGGGCCCAGAAACGGGACCCTCTAGGGAGCCAGGAGGGAGTCAAGGCACACAGCCCTCCCTGTCTATAGCACACAGCGATGCTGGTGGGTGTGCCTGTGCTATATGGACCAATCTGCAAACTCCAGCAGAGGGAACAGTGTTTCCAGGGGACGGGCCGAAGTCCAGGGAAACGAACGGTGAAGCCCTTGGAATACCAAGACCAGGCTGGGCTCTGCTCAGCTGCACAGGAACCTCCTGCTCCACTGCCTGAGTACTCCTGTAGGGAGCTGCGGATATCTGGGCAGAGCTGGGGAGGCGAGCTCTGCCCACCAACAGAGGGGCAAACACATCAGCCACTTCTGAGCTGTTTTTCACCTTTACTTCCCTCTGCTTGGGGGATTTAAAAACACAACTGCTTTTCGGGAGGGCTGAGAATCCAGCCCACTACAGCTTCAGCTGAGGTTTCCGACCTGCAGAGACCATGGCAAGAGGAAAGGCGTGTTCCCACCGAGGGCGCCTGTGCCGGCCGGCTGCCGCTGCAACCGTTGTTATTTAGAAGTCGTGGCAGCAGCAATATGAAACCAGGGCACAGTAACTGCTTGCTCTTGCTTTCAGAGAACAACGGCTTTTTCTTGGTTGCGTTTGCGTGCACTCTGGTGTTGAGGCAGTGCTGGACCAGACTCAGTCCAGCTTTGGCCCCACAGGGACCTTGTGCCCGTGACACGGGCACTGCCCCAGTCACGCTCCCACTCGCACACACCGGTTTATTTTTAGCAGCTATGCTTCTCGAACACTCTGGGTCTAGTTCCTGCTTTTATGTAACCACTTCTGCTAACTCCTTGATCGTTTTTCCGATTTTCTGAGGTGCAGCGTATCTCAAACGTGACAAAGTCACCTGGATCTGCCTCCAGGTTCTGAAGCCAACTCCCCGCGCTGTCGCCACGTGGGGTTCGGGCCTTCCCAGGCTCAGGACGCACAGCAACGAAAGCAAGCTGAGGCCATTTGGGAGAAGGCAGCAGAAATCATTTTCATAAAACCAACAATCTGCGGGAAAATTACACAGGGCGACGGCCGACACACAGTGCGATGCCACCATTCCTAGATATCCGCTGTGGGGCCCCTGCCCCCGGGGTGCAGCGGGAGCATGAAAAGGGACATGCAAAGTCAAAGACCCCTGGGTGCTGCCTGCCACTGCAGGGAGTCTTGGTGAATAGGGGCCGGGAATCCAAGCTTGAAGAGGCAAAATAGAACTTATTTTCAAACCACAGCAGTTTCAACAGTTACCCAAGCGGTATACCGAAACCACACACAGGACTGACTTTAGCAAAAACAATATGAACCGAATGGTTTACCACAGTGTGCTGTTAAAAAAAAAAACACAAAAAAACGCGTGGCCAGCCCCACCCTGTAGCGAAGGTTCTGACTCCCCATTTCTTGCTCCTCACAGTCATGCCCCAGGCTGGCTCTGCTGGACGGTCCTTGGTGCTGGACAGTCCTTGGTCCTTGGCCCTTAGTGAGGGCAGCCCCAGGTCTCACCCTTGGCCCCAGCAGTAGGCAAAACAAGGGTGCACTCCGATCCCTGAGACCTAGGGGGAAGCAGCTCTCACGTAAATTCGTTGCACTGAGAACAAAATAGAGATCTTAGGTGATGCAGAGTTGAGAAATCCGATTAATAAAAATATCAGAAATGCACATGAGAGCATGTGTATTCGTTCCAGTCAGACCCTTGCTGGGTTCTGTTGACACAGCTCAGAACTGCGCTTGCAAAATGCAGTTCTGGAGATGAGAGATAAATTCAAAAGCAAAACAAACAAGACAAAAACATAAAAAACAAAGGTTTGTGGTCAGGGCTGCCGTCCATCATGGCTATTGTCCCGTGCGACACAGGACGTTCAGACAACTGCCACCCACCCTACACAACAGGGGACACACCCACACACACAACTGCCATGCATCCTATATACCATGGGATGCTCACACAACCGTCATTTGCCCTACAACCATTTTTCGCCCTTCATAACACGGACACACACACAACCGCCATTCACCCTACAACCATTTTCCACCCTACACAACACACGCACACACACACAGTCACTATTCGCCCTACGATCATTTTTCACCCTACATAACACAGACACACACACAACCACTATTTGCCCTACAACCATTTTTCACCCTACACAACACGGACACAAACAAAATTGTCACTGACCCTACAGATCATGGGATGTGCATACAACTGCCACTTGCCCTACACCCCTCACGTAACCTACACAACATGGACACCTACAGTCTCGAGCTCCTGAGTGGGTACCACTTGGGCAAAACTGGGCTGTGGCCGTCGACCTCTGACACTGCAGCTCCTCCCACTCTGCCTCCAACAGGCTCCGTGGTGGAGGGGAGGACAGGCCACCCAGAGCTCAGCTCTGAAGGCATGGCGCGCATGGACGCATCCAGAAAGACGGCTCTACCAGCATATCTCTGTGTCCCCCTCTGCTCCCACCCACAGCATGGGACAGCTAACTGTCAAGCCCCATGGGGCCTCACAGGCAGGAGTCCTGCAGACGCCAGCCCCATGCCCTCGGGTGCAGATCAAAGCGTCCCCAAGTAGCACAGCCCAGGAGATAAAAATCTGAGGTCCCTGCGATCGCAGTGTTGAGATTTTCCACTAAAAATATTTACCGAATTTTAAGAAAATCTGCTTAATGCATTGAAGGGAACAGGATGAGGTTTGGTTCTGAACTGTTGAGAAAAGCTGAACAAATGTTTACTGCGACCTGCCAACAGCTGGAGTATTCACCTTGCGAGGTGCGAGGGACTCAGGGGTCCCCGCCCACGGGGTTGATGCCTGGGGGCTGTGGGCTCCTGCCACCATCCAGAGAAAGGAAAAATGGGGAGAGGCAGCCCCACTGGAACATCCTCACAGGACAAGTAGCCTCTTAAGTGTGAAAAAGGCTCCCGTGACATTTACGTGAACTCTGCCTGCCAAGGCTACACCAGCTCTGCAGCAGAGAGACGTGTACATGCATGTGCACATGTGATTCGGGTATGTGCAGGGTGCGGCATGTGTTTGCAAGTGAGTTTACAAATCACAAGTCAGTCTTCATGACAAAAACAATAGACTGGCAGATGCCACGACTCGGCTTTTTTTGAAAAATTGCATGTCTTTGATGCTGCCTCTGACGCACTCTGCCCGGGCTCCCCCAATGCCACCCCAACCCCCAGGGGTCTCTTCGAGGGGAGATGCCACCTCTGCAGAACTAGGCAGGGGAGCCCTGGGGGGGGCTTTGTTCCTCCCTGCAGACAGTACCAGCAGAACGTCCCCTTGGCAAAGGGCAGGAAGGCTCTATGCTCACATCTAACAGGGTCCTCACAGAATGTCATGTGAGGGCCGTGTGCGTACCCAGTGGAAGGGCCCAAAAGAGCCCTGAGGGGGAGTAGCACGGGGCCACCAGGAGCTCCCACAGATAAAGTCTGGGGGGCCTCCGGAACCTGGACCCAGTGCCCTGGCAAAATTGTTCTGTGCCGGCAATGGCGGGTGGGGGTGCTGACTCGGTGCTCTGATGGAAAGCCGGACCATGTGCACCCTGCAGAGAGCAAGAGGCCTGCAGAGCCAGCCTACAAGGCTGCAAGGCACCCACCTGGGGCCCTCCCATGGCAGGTGGCGCCTGCACCACGCACGCTAGGAAGTCCTGGCACAGGCGTGAGGTGACCTGGTGGGCTCCTGTCTGTCACACCCACACTCAGATGCAAGAGGGGCTAGCCTCTCTGGCCTGCACCTGCCCCCCACCCCAGGCCTGGGCCGCTGTTCCCCACTGAATACCAGATGACAGTCAAGCCACATGACACCCACTGACCCGCCCTTCTGGGTACCGAAGGGTGGGTGGGTGTCAGCATAGGCAAATGCTTCTATTTCAGGCATCCAAACAGCATCTGCCTCCAGGGGCTTCAACTCCGGAGGCTGACATGCCCCCCTTCCAAAGAGGGACCCCCCAATCCTGGGGACCCTCCGGCTGCCAGCAGGTCCCACTGAGCTGGGGACTGCCCCTCAGGGCTCAGGAAGAAGTCCCGATGCTGTCTTGACCCAGCAGTGCTGGGGGCGGGGAAGAGAGATTCGAGAGGTGGGACTGCATCAGGCTGGATGTTTTCGGCTCCTTGGAGTCCTGCTCCTGGCTGGCAGGCAAGGGCTGGAATTTTCGTGGCCCCTCAAGAAGATGGCACCTCTTGTCCCATTCTAAAGCTTCACATGTACCCACCAAATTATCTCTTTGAGATCATCGTGGGAACGGAATTAAAGTAGTTAAGTTCAAGGCTGAGGTGCTAACCGCACGTTCAAATGGAGATGCCATTTTTAAAGTGGATATTGTGCAATCAACAAGGTTTCAGGACGAAGTGGGACACGCAACAGGGAGAGGTCATCGGCCACCCTGGCCTTGACCTTTGCCTGGCATTTCAGAGAGGGAAGGGAGCATCATTTAGGAACTTGGGGTTTCCTCTGTTACCGCACCCTGTGTGGTGACCCCAGTGGGCAGTCCGCATGACCCCTGCAGCCAGAGTCCACACAGCCCCATGTGGACACTACGCACAGGTATAGGAGGGGACTCGCTTGCTCGGGGAGAAATGATGTCCTCTTCTTCCGAGAGAGCCGCTGACATCAAGTAGGATTAACTGCACCTCGTGAGGCTTGGGGAGCAGCTGCTGGTTAGCACCATTGTGGGGGCTGAGAGGACATCACCATCACCACGCATGTGGCTCTGCTTAGAGGTGAAAAGGTCGCCAGCAGTAATGAAGGGACCATTAGGCTGTAAGAGGTTAAAGGTGACTGGCTGGTTAGTGGGGGAGCGCAGGCTGGAGTCCCCGGCTGCAGCACAACCGCAGCCAGGGCCACTGGCAGGAAGCGGCCAGGGTGGGGCCGGGCGCAGAATCCCACTATCTCAGGGCGAGGCCAATCACTGACACCCACACAGCCGTTTCCTGCACTTAAAAAAAATCTGTTTCTCTCTTTGCAAATCAACAACTTTTACCTAGAAACTCTTCAGCGGTGAGCTCTGACTGATCTCGATCTCCGCCCGTTGCAGAAAATACACCATTGTTTACCTGGGGGAGGTGTGTGCCCAGCAACTCTAACCTCACTCCAACTGACAGGTTTCGGGCGGCCTGCGGGACTGCTGTGCATCTGCGTGAAAGAAACTTGTTTCTTCCGCCCCAAACAGACACCTGCTGTTATTTAATACCTTGACAGACCTTTCTAGAAAAGACCTCAGGCATAGGGAACTCCGTGCTGTCCAGGAGAAGCCCCGAGCAGCCTGAGCTGTGAGTTCAGGACACACGGAAGGCAGGCCACTGGGGACCACTGGGCGCAGGGTGGCCAGAGCCTCAGTGACACGGCCCAGTTGGCACCTTCTACCCACACCACTGCCACATATGCCAGATGCCAATTTAACCTCAATCGAGTCTTAAAGAGAACAAACAAGCAGCTCCCTCTGCAGTGGAAACAGTAGTCCTCAGCACACAAGAACCACAAAACCACATGCCACTCAGGACCAAATCTGCAGTGTCCTGCACCAGTGAGGATCTGGAGATGGCCCTAGAACCCCTAAATTCAGCTCCCTGCACGCTGGCACTTCTGAATGGAGACGACTTCCACTCAACTGCAACCTCATCAATCTGCAGTCTCACGAGGGAAAAGGCCCCTGGAAACTCCCTGCACAAATGCATCCGCCACGGCCCAGCCTGTCTTTCCTGGGAGAGGCACCCTGGTGGGAGGAGTCATTGCACTGGGTGCTCCAGGTGGGGGCGGGGCCAGATCACGAACGCACAGCGCTGTGCAGGCTGCATACCCACAGGCTCACCAGCCAGGCCTGAATCACTGCCACGTCCAGGCAGGGAAACTGAGGCTGGCCAGGTTAAGAGACACGCCCAGGGCACCACAGGTAGCCAGCTGTAGGACTAGAATCTGACTGAGTGCCCTCCCTACAACACCCAGAAACCAGTCTGGTAAGGCAGCCTCTGATTCCAGGGGAATGGGCGGCCTCAGATTCTCCTGCCCTGGCCTCTCACGTCAAGGCCATCTCCTAGTGCAGAGACCCAGCGGGTCTAGAGTCTTCTGGGCACCCTGGGTGGGGACATGGCGCTATCAATGGGTCCCACGTACCAGGCAGTACAATCGCAGCACAGCAGGCTGTCGGCATGACTTCCCGAGAGCAGGGACATGCGTGTGCCAACTCGGACGACAACCTGAGTGCCAGGCAGCCCATCAGTCGGTTCACCCCGCCGGCTGCAACTGGCCTCCAGGGCCCTGGGGCTCCTTCCCCCCTCTCCTCGTTCCTCAGCCCCACTGGCACCAGGGTGCCCTCCAGTGACAGGAAGGCGACTGTCCCTGTGTGCCGGCCACATGACCTCTCTGAAAAGGTGGGGCCAGCAAGATGGGCAGAAAAGCACATTCCCTGACTTCACACGGCCGGACCTTGTGTTGCCTTCAAAGCCAGACGTGAGCTTCACGGCTCTCCATCCCAAGGAGCTGAGATGGTGAGCGCCACGTGTTTCCATGATGAGCCTCCTGGCAGGGCTCCACTCAGTGCCATGTGCCAGCCTCTCCAGCCGACTACCAGCCACCACCCAAGCGCAGCGTGGCCGGGAGGCAGGATGGGCTGGGCTCCAACCCCTCGGCCACAGAGCCAGGCAGGGTTTTCTCTGCACCCCCCCAATGCCAAACACTCCCCCACATGAGACTCATAAAGGCCAAGTGCTCAGGCTGCCAATGTTAGTGCGGGTCGCAGGAGACCCCATGCTGGAAGCACCCACAGCAGCTGCCCCGCGGTGGGTACCTACCGCCCAGCACCGTGTACAGCGACAGCGCCACGCTTTTCTGTTCAGCTGCTGCCTCTGGGTGGGAAAAGCAAAGGGGAGAGGCTCAAGCCTCCACAGATTCCTGCAGGCGCCCACGGCCAAAGCACTGCACACAAACCCACCATTCCCCAGAACCCACTGGACCCTCTGGCTGGCTCTCTCACTGTGGCTAATGGGCAGACCAGGCAGGAGAAGGCAGGTCAGAGGGCCTAGGCCCAGTCTGCTGCCACCAGTGGCATGACCTGGGCACCCACACACCTCCCAAGGGAAATGGGCTTCATGTGCTTCTGCAGAGCTCCAAGGCACAGGTGCCTCTTGGGCCTGAGCCCCTCAGTGCCTGGCCCAGGACTCCGCCCCGCGCCGTGCGGCAGGGCTCT
The DNA here is from genome assembly GCF_000164805.1 of Carlito syrichta. NCBI lineage: Eukaryota > Metazoa > Chordata > Mammalia > Primates > Tarsiidae > Carlito > Carlito syrichta. The sequence continues at coordinate 32,616 of NW_007059709.1, forward strand.
GCAGCCACCCGGGGCCACCAAATATCACCCGAAGGCCCTGTTTCCAGCCAGCACTCTCTGCTTTCCAAGACCACGGTGCTCTAAAGGCAGGAACCCAAGGGCAGTGGGGGACAGAAGAGGGAGACACGGGAGGCCACAGCTAGGAAAGCTCACAGGCAGGTGCCAAGCTGGCTCAGGGGCATGGGCAGCTGGAGGCACCGGTTCCCCAAAACACTCAACATGAAGCTCCTGTGGGCCGTCAGGTGGGAGGCTCCTGAATAGGCCCCAAGCACAACACCGTGCCATGTGCATGCACCTGATGTGTGTGCGTGTGTGGACGCGTACATGTGTGCGTGATCACTGGGTGTATGCATGGGTGTGTGTGCATGCACGCATGTGGAGTATGCATGTGTGAGGTAGCATACGTGTATGTGTGATGTGGTGTGTGAATGCACGTGCAGATGTGTAAATTAACATATAAATGTGTATAAGCGCATGTGTATGGACACAATGCATGCACATATGCATGTGCACACAACACTGAGAATGTGTGCACACAATGGTTCATGTGTGCAAGTGAGGACATGTGTACACGCATGTGAATATGCGCCGTGTGCCTGCACAGGGGAGCATACATGTGTACATGTGTGCCAGGTGTGTGCATGCAGCATGTGCATAAGCATGAACTCACCTATGTGTGCACATACATGTGTAGAAGTACACGTGTGTGTGTGTGTGTGTGTGTGTGTGTGTGTGTGTGTGTGTGCTTTTGCTTCCCTCTCTCAGGCGGGGAGAGGAGCCCTGTGCCATTCCACTAGGAGACCAGCAAAGCCCGCTGGTGCTGCGGGGGTCAGCCTCTCAGGACTGGAAAGGCGGCTTCTGCTACGTGTTCTTCCTCCACTTTGCGGCAAGTGTCTGATGTGTGGCTAGAGAAGCGATCCCTCCACCATATCTGTCTCTGCTCACAGGTCACAGAAACCTCCACATGGCCGCTGCCACACTTTCTCTCATGACTCATCTGCAGCCTGGGCACCAGGGACGGCCCCTGCTCCTGGAGAAGGTCTGGGCCCAGGAGCAACAAGAGGAAGGCATCACTCTCAGACACGGTCCCCTTTGATCGCCCTGCCAAGAGGTGCCTGGGTGCAGGCTCAGGGACCGCGTGTGAACAGTGAATGGGGACAGGGAGCCTGCAGGCATGCTCCAAGACCTCAGTGACACGGAGCTGGAGGTGCAGCAGCCAGGTGGGCTCAGGCAGGCTAGCGGGCCTCCCTCATGCAGCCGAGGGGAAGGAGGGTGGCAGGGGAGGTCAGCCTTGTCCAGGGAATGTGGGGCTGCAGAAGTGTAGGAGGCCCGTGGCCACCACAGTCCGTGACAGTGCAGGTGAGACTATCCATGCGCATGCCAACATGGATAAACAAACTAGGTGCTGCAGTTTGTCCCTCTGCTAGGGCATCTAGAGAATGGGTTGACCCACTCCTATGCTGCAGGAGAAGCCCCACGTGAGCTAAAGTCCTCAGAATCTAGAGAGGCATGCCCTCTCTCAAGAACCTCGGGGGTCATGTCCGCTCACAAGAGCAGGGCCAAGGGTCAGGCCAGGAGCTACTGGTCCCAGGCAGGAGATGCGGGTCTGTGGGAAAGCCCTCACTCGGCCACGTGGGAGATACTGGGCAGGCTGGGGAAGCCCAACACCTTGCTCCTCTCACATCATGCACAACCAGGCCCCTGCCCCCACCCTTAACCAGCAGGTGGGGTGTGACCAAGCAGGTGGCCCCTGTAGCCATCACCACCCTGGGCTCTCCTAAGTATGGAGGGGAGAGGAAGAGCCCAGTGCGGCCACCAGGCTGCCAGACTGCGGGTGCCTCCTGAGGTGCGGCCAGGGCGTGGAGTGGCATGCCAGTGCAGGGGCTGCACGAAGGCACCGGCCGCAGGGAGGGCTCTGAGGCCTAGGCCTTGCGGACCCCAACAGAGCCTGGCACCAAGGGGCCTGTGGGCTGGGGAAAAGGTGGGCACCACACACATGCCATGCTCATGTGGGGTGAGGCCTGGATATCCTCGTGCTCCACGAAGGGCCTGTGCATCAGCTTTTGCTTGGGCTGGCCCACGGGTCCTGGGCCCCCCGCCCTCCTGCCCCGGCGGCGACGGCAAGAGAAGAAAGTGTACTGACCGCTGGGCGGCTTAGGCCGTGGAGGAGCGGGTTTCTTCGGAGGCAGAGCAGGAGTGTCCTGTTTACTTTTAAAGGGGTCATCTGAGAATCCTGCCCCTCCCAGGGAGGAGGTGAAAGGGCCAGAAGCTGGGGGCTGCAAGAGAGGACATGAGAGAGAGGCAAAGAGTCGTTAGCAGCAGGCCACGGACGTCCATGGCAGACGCTCGTGCCTGGGCTAGCCGAGGATGCAGCCCAGATGGCACAGCCTCTCAGCCCTGGCTCTCTCGCCCCTGCTTCCCTCCACCCGAGGCGGGGGCCCTCTGACCCCAGAGAATAAGCCACCCAGCACAGGGGCAGCAGAGGGGAGCCTGGCTGGCCACACACGCTGGTCACCACCGAGGGGATCTGGGTCTTGCCAGGCTCCAGGACTTGGTACAAGGTGTCCCCTGGGTCTTCTGCTTAGGCCCCGAGGCACAGCCACCCCCACCCCAACAGAGCTGCGGTTCGGGGCGGCCCCTGTGTTGCCTCCTGGCTGAACGGCTCCCTAGTGGCAGGTGGCTCCAGGCAGGGGGCCAGACAGACAAGACCCCCTCCGTGCCTGTGCCATCCACACGGTGACCCAGGTGGGAGTGCACTCTCACGTGCCGCCCACCCCCACCGCCACGCCACCTCCAGGGGCTCTCACCGCTGTGCCAGACCCTTGGCCAGCCTCCTCCACACACCCTATCTTCCCACCCCATTCCTACTGCCACAAACCCAGACTGCACTGTACCATTCTGGCTTACTGAGCTAGACAGACAGCTAGAGACTGCCACAAACAGGTGGGCAGATGGGCAGGTGCTGAGCGGGGGGATAGATCAATGAGTAAATGATGGATGGGTGGGTGGGTAGATAGATGGATGGCTGAATGTATACGTGAATTAGTAGACAAATAAAGAGATGGGTGGGTGTGTAAACAAATGAACGGTGGATGGCTGAATGGATGGCAGATGTAAGGACATATAAAGGGATAATGAACGGTGGGTGGATGGACGTACATGTGTGTGCAAGTGAATGAATGAATGAATGGTGGGTGGATGGATGGACGTGTAAGTGAGTGAACGGGTGGCGGATGGATGGGTGGACACACACATCAACTGGCAGGCCAGTGGATAGGTGGGTGAATGTATCACGAATGGAATGGGGTAAACATAATAAAGCACAAAAACAAAAGAAGACTGAGCGTGGTGGCTCACCCCTGTAATCTCAACACTTTGGGAGGCTGAGGCAAGAGGATTGCTTGAGGCCAGGAGTTCAAGACCAGCCTGGGCAGCATAGCAAGACCTCGTCTCTTAAAAAAATACAACAATTAGCTGGGTGTGGTTGTGGCTATAATTCCAGCTACTTGGGAGGCTGAGGCAGGAGGATCTCTTAAGCCCAGGAGCTCGAGGCTGCAGTGAGCTATGATCACGCAACTACGCTCTAGCCTGGGCGACAGAGTGAGACCTGTCTCAAAAAACAAACAAAAAAACAAGGGTGGGGAGCTAGGATGGGCCACAGCAAGAGACGGAGGACTTTGAAGGGCAGGCCTCGTGACAGAGCAGTCCAAGTCCAAGAACGTGCACTCGTGGGATTTTCCACAGCCTGCTAGAGTCAGGAGGGGGGTCTGGCTCCCCCTCTAGTGCGAGGCCCAGCAGAGGCCGCTCAGTCCAGACAGGGGCACTTCAGGAGAGGAGGCCTATTCCCAGTCCCCCAGCAAAGGAGTGGCATGGCCACAGGTGGACTGGGGAAGCTGAAAGGCTTCTGTGGGCCCTGCTGACCCTACCGACCCCCATTCCTGAGCCCTGCTCAGCTCCTGGACTGCCCAGGGGTGCTGACCTTCTCCCCTGATCTTTCTGTGGCCTTAGAAGGAATCCTCCAGCCAGCAACTCTGCTTTGCATACAGAGAAATGGAGGCAGAGGAGATATGGCCTGCCCGAATCACACAGTTGTTCAGCAGTGGCCCCGGGGCCGGACTCCAGGTTCTCTGCTTCCCAGGCTGGGCTCTGGGCACTGCCTTGGCGGGCAGTAGCTACCCCAGGGGTGGGTCCGGGGCCATCCTGGGCGGACCATCCCTTTCCTCTAAGGGCAACAGGGCCTGCAGCCCCCAGACTCCGCCAAGGCCACCCTAGCCTGACGGGAAACTTGGAGTGAGAAGGGCTGCAGGGGGCGGGGCAGGGCTGTGATGTGGTGAGAGGCACCTTCCCACCGCCCCCATGACAGCGGGCCCTCCAGCCTCAAGACCTGTCGCTCAGGGTTCCAGAGTGGCTGCCCCGTCAGCCGCAGCACGCTGTGATCAGATGTGCAGGTCTAGAGCCCCTGCCTGAGCTGCCACTCCTGCCCTGCCACTGGCTAACCACTCCACGCCTCATTCCCTCATCTGTAAAACGTTAAGAACAACCGACTCCTGCTCTCAGGGCTGCGGTGCCAGGCGCCAGGACGTGACGGTAACGGCATCTGTCCACTGGCCCCCAGACGTCCGCACAGACAGCACGCCAGTGACCACACCAGGATGCAGACGCAGCTGGGGCTTGAAGATGCCCTGACTTCGACCCACCCTTGTCCCCAGAGGCTGTCCCAGAAGCAGCCTGGGAGACTGGCAGTGTCATCTGTGGCTCAGCTTGACAGCAGTGTTCGGGCCAGGGTATAGGAAGCGCAGGGCAGGGGAGTGGGACGTGGGGAGGGCTGCTGCCCATGGAACATGGCCAGGCCTAGGGCTCATGTGACACCCACAGCCCACGACAGGAAGGAGGAAAGAAAACCACTTTCTTAGCAGGGACGTGGTGGGACAGGCACAGGGCCCAGTCCTTCCTTGTCCTTGTCCTAGAAGGCACAGCTCAGGGGAAGGGCTCCAGGTATGAGCAGGCCCCGGACACTCAGGCGTGCCATGCCCTCGCCCCCAAGCATGTGGTGACTGTCTGGAGCCTTCCCCCAGGTCTCAAAGCCGCGGTCTGAGGGCGTGTTCAGCCTGGAGCCCTGAGTTGTGAGACCTGGGGACACTTGCGCCAGGGCTGCCCACCCCAGCCACTGTGGAGCCTTGGCCAAGCACAGCCAGCGCCTCCCATCGGGGTACACATCCACGAGGCCCTTGGGTTTCCGTGGAGGGGATGGCTCCCCCCACGTGTAGGATGGCACCCCTAAGCACCAGGACACCACGTTTCCAGGCCCCAGCCTTCATGACTTAAATTTCCCAAGAAGCCTCCTCGGGACTCAACTCTTTTCTACTGGGATAGCGGGCAGTTTCAAGGAAAATTGCTATTTTTCGAAAAGTTTCAGTGAAGTCGCTAGGGGCTCCCAGGCTCAGCAAGAGTGAAGTGTGCGTGAAATAAAAGACAGGAAAACCATCGCAAAAATCAGCTCCGAGAGGACAGATCTGAAGTCACTGTTTAAAAACCAGGTGCAAGCAAATGATTCTGAGCTTTTCAACACAGCCCCAGAGAGGAGCACACAGCTCTAAAAAGGGTGAAAAGCAGTCAATCACGCACTTCACAGACAGCTTTTTCGGGGGGTGGGGGGAGAGTGAAATCAGTAAACTCTTGTTTTGCTCTCAAAAGACATTTTTGGGAATTTGTTTTTAAAGCAAGCCAATGTCACTTAGACGTGATACGTTCTAGTACATACTCTTCAGATGGGGCAGCTCTTACTAAGGTACAGGCTGAGGTGCCTCCACAGGAAAGTCCCAGAGGCAGACCAGCATCATCTCCCCAGCAGAGAGGCCGGGGTGCTCCAAAGCTGGAGCCACACGGGCCCGAGCCTCCCTCCCGCTCACTCAGGCAGGGGAAAGCCGAAAAGCACCTTCTTGCCACTTGACTTTCATTTCCTTCAGCACTTTATTTACATACGCGATGTGGTTCTTGAAAACAGAAAGGTGCCCAAGAGGGAAAAACAGGGCTGCAAGGTCGGGCTAGCCCTGAACCCTGCCAGGCAAGACTCACGAGCCCAGGGCCAGCGGGCAAGAGTAAAAACTGCATTGATCAGACTCCAGTCTCCAGGCCCTGGCTCTGTCCTGGCCTGGGTGCGACAGAAAGTGGGCCCAGCTCCAAATCACAGCGCGCATGCACGAGGGACCTGTCCTCAGGGCACGAGGACAAGGAGGAAGACCACTCCAGGACTGCAAAATGTGAGCTTAGGATGAAACAGGCAGGAAAACAGGGAAGAGACAGCTCTGCAGGGTTTCGCCCCAGGAGTCTCAGCAGTTGTGGAAACTGAGTCTGCTGGACACCATGCCATCCTGGGGGCAGGGGAGAAGGAGCTGGCAGGACTGAGACGGCCGTTCTGTGGTCCCTGCTTGGGGCCGCTCCCCCTATAACACCGCATGGCCTCTGCTGAGACTGCTTGTAACAGGGTCCTCGCGTGTGCACGGTGGCCTGTGGTGGCTTCCAGCCCGTCAGGGCAGGGCCGCTGCTCGCCCCCATCCCTGGTGCTGACAGTGAGGAGGGCCCGGCCTCCTGCAGGAAGCGGCGCCCAGCGACACAGGGGACAGCCTGGGCCTGCCTTTAGGATTGCTGCCCCCATGTGGCAGGCATTCTGGCTTCGGTAGCCATTACCACCTGTGGGAGTGTGTGCAGAGATGCTGCCTCCGGGTGCCCTCTGCCAGTGCATCAGTGCCATGCGTGACAGTGTGCGCAAGGAAGGGCCTCCCGTTCTGGAAGAGAGGCCCCACACCAGTGCCCGGGCCCTTGCCCACTCAGGAGTGTGGACAGACACTGCTCACGTGGGCGGCACTCGCTGCTACCAGGGAGGGCGTCCTTGGAAACCAGAACAGGCTCATGTGTTTCTCAGAAGTTGTGTGCCACAGTCACATGCTGCCACCACTGCCAGGCACAAGGCACCCGGAGGATCATCAGCTCTGCTGCTGGGCAAACACAGAGCAAGTAAGCAGGGTACCTGAACGCAGGCACCGGGGTTGCCCAGACATGGGGGCTGGCAGGGACTTCAGGCCTGGGGTACATGTCTTCCAGGGGTACAAGCCTTCCAGGGACCCCCCTAACTGCCTCGGGCCAATGGCAGACCCCACAAGTGGGCCTGGAGGCTCCAGTGGGTTCCCCGTCCCCCATAGCTGGGTATAGGGGCCTGTGGGGACTGGACTCTGCTTGTAGGCCTCGGCGGGCACTTGGTAAGATCGGTGGAATGCGCCGAGAAGGTAGGGCCTGGTCCCCATCTGAGGACAGACGCAATCTGTGCCTTCCTGGGGCAACCCAGAAGAGTCGGAACAGGTACCAGTGCCAGGGATGGTACATCTCACCAGCTTTCCTGGACACCTGGCACAGAAACACACTCTCAGCTACGAGGAGGGACGTACCGTGCCATGACATTGCACGGTGGATGTTTGGCTGGCTTGTTCCACGTGCAGGGCTGCCACTTTCTGTGAGCAACAGGTCACTCCGACATGATCACCTCAGTGCCGATGGCGCCTGCTGTCACTCCTCGGCTTGTCCAGCTGGACACACCTTACCAGCTCACGCCTGGCTGCGTGCGGTCTGACTCTGACCATGCCTCCTGCCAAGCCCTTGAGACTCTAGCACCATCTGGGACTGTTGCTTAGCTGTTGGCCAACACTGAACGACCTCTTACCGTGGATTTACGTGCATTTATTTGCACAGCCTTTTGAACACCTTTGCAAGTTCTGTCCCGTGAATGGTTCCTGACACAACCTCTACTGTCTACAGATGCCCCCACACCTGCAGGCGGGAAGTCCGAGCTCAGTTGGACACACAACAGGCTTGCCGCCCGTGTCCCTCCCTGGAATTCTGTGCCCAATGCTTCCTGAGTTCCTGTTCCACCATGGCAACGACTTCCTCACTGGGATCTGACGGGTCATCAGGCAATAGCCGGGGCAGAGAATCTGTGTGTCTTTGCTGCTGAGAGGAGCAGGTGCTGGCTGTTTCTGAGGGGGAGAGAGAAGTTTCCAGACCTTGCCCGCACTCGTGGCCTCATGTTTGGGAGGTGGCGACAATACATACGTGACATTCACAACTGCCCGGCAGCCCACCCCATGACAAGGGGCACCAGGGCACTGGCGAGGAAGGGCTCCGTGGAGGGCTTTACCTTGGACATCTGGCTGAAGTCAGCAAAGCCTTCAGCACTACTGAAGGACCCGCTTCCAAAGGGGTCTAGGTTTCCAAAGGGATCTGCAATCAGCACCAACAAGTCAGAGTTACAGGTCTTCACCAAACACACTTTCTGGGCCCGGGGCAAGTCGGGAGAGCAGGAAGCTGTTCATGCATAGGACGCACGAACACAGTCTCCCTCCCTCCGCTCATGGCTCCCATGCCCTGGTAAGATGGTTTCTCGCTGCAACGCCGGCTCTGGGGGGCCAACATCATCCTCAGTCACCAAAGGAGCAACAAATTGCCCAGGGGCACAGCCTGCTCTTCCTTCCCTGCCAGGGAGGGAAGGGCAGGGGGGCCTCCAAGGGGACTGCCGCCCATGGGTTACGCAGGAAGGCTGCCTGCAGCAGAGACTTTTGCTGCCTTTTTGCCTCTGGTCCAGGAGTGACCTGCCCGGAGCTGCTGCCCCGCTTATGACACCAAACTTTTAAGCACCACCGCACCTGCTGGGCCAGGAGGCAGGCCCACGCAACACCTTTCCCACAGTGGGAGCATCTGCAGATGCCACCACCCTGAAGGTTTGAGAGTGTGTCTGTGAGTGCCACACTGTGGGATGAGGCTCCTTCAAACACCGGACACCACACAAACTGCACCCAGGACCAAACGGCTTCTTCAGGGAGAAAACCCAGAGATACAAGCCAAGGGCTATAACTGAATTCCTCCCCCAAGCTTTCCGGCAGGTGTGCACTTTGGCCTAAGGGCCTTGGTGAGGGTCTGGGTGCCACTGGCCCTTAGCCAGACCCCACAGACACACTGGCTGTAGAGGCAGAAGCCTGATCTGGGTGGCTCCTCTACTGCCCAAGGACAGTCAGAAAGGGATGAGCCGTTAGCCTCACCTGATCCTTTTGACGAGACACTGGAGGATGAAAAGGGATCACTGGACTCAAAGGGGTCGAGCTGAGTGGAAGGAGAGAGGAGAGAGTGAAAGGCAGGCGGTTGTTCTAGCACCACGCACTTGTTCAGACTCCGAGCATCTGCGGGCACCACATCCGGGGCCAGGCCGTGAGGCATTGGGCCAACCTCCAGCAGACCCTGTCTACGAACGCTGAAGACAGTCCCAACATGTGTTCACAACAACTCTTGAGGGTTTGGGAAGGGAATCGAGCCAGGAAGACCCCGGTGGGGGGCACCCGTCGGCAGAGGCACACAGGGCGAGGCTGGTGTGCTAACAGCTACAGCAGGGTGGCTGGGCAGCCACGGCGCAGGCGAGGACTCAACAGAATCTGGCCTGAACACCAGAGGATGGAGCCTGGGGACAGCCACCACAGCGATGGGAAAGGTGGGAGAGGAAACAGGATTTCTAAACCCCAGGTCACAGGCCGAACCCAGCGTAGGCCAGCACAGGCAGACTCGCACAACCTGTGTCCGAGGCACAAGAACCAAGCTGAGATCTGAGTGCCCGCAGCTACAGGTAAGGGTGCAGCGTGAGCCCCTGGCTAACTGCCTGCTGAAACAAACATCGTGCCCCACGGGCTTCAGGACAGTACGGCCTGGGAAATGTGGCTAGTTCTCAAGGGAAAGATAATCGTGAAGCCAGTCCCTAGGGAGCCTGGATGTTAGAATTCCCAAACAAGGACAGCTCTGAAGCCGTGAGTGTGACTGTGCTCTAGTGGGAAAGAGGACACACTTATGGAAATGCGAGGGCTGGAAAGGTACACCTAGACTGAAAGTGCACTGAGTTAGCCCAACAACCTGCAACAGAGGAAAGAGCAGGTGAAGCTGAGGACACATGAGCAGAAACCAGACAAGGAGAATACAGAATGAGCAGAATTGGAGCCTGGTGATGCGGGGTAACAGGCACAGGTTAGCTGTGGATGGACACATTTCTTGCAGGCAGGTTTCAGAAAGCATCCACATATCCCATCAGCAGGTTGGCCAGCCTTGTGGGCTGGAATGTGAATTCAGTGTGGACTCCCAGGAAAACTCCATCAAGGTGGTTCCCAGACCAGGAATCAAAAAGTCATAGAAATGATCATAAGACCACCTTTTAGCTCATGAACTTGTGTTTTGGAAAGTCTAGCAAGTCTCCCTGGAAAAGACCACCCCTCCACCCATCAGAGGCAGAGAGATGGGAACAGATACCTCTGCCTATCATTAACACAGTAATCATTAAATGGGTGTATCAGACCTTTTGTAAAAAGCAAAGGGTGGTTTTCTTTCACCCATGCCAGTTCTGACATGTCGTCTATCTTCTCTCTCTTCTCTCTCTAATAAACGTTGTGTTAAAATTTTGCCAGCCACTCTGAAATTCACTTTAGGGTTAAGCCAAAGAATCCACAGGTTTTGTGCTGCACCCTACCTGGCATCACTAGGAGTCTGTGGGAAGTACAGAAAGTGTAGCATACGTGGAATTGGACTCCCAAAAAGGGAGGGGAGAGAAAACAGGGTGGAAAAAAATAGCAAGAGAATTAATTAGTGGCTGAAAGCATACCACATTTGGCAAAAAACATAATTTACAAATTCAAAAAGCTCAGTGAAGCCTAAACAGCATAATACAATGAAACCACATCAAAAACTCCACAGGCTCTTAGGAACCAAAGCTGAGAAGAGAATCTTGACAGTAGCCAGAGAAAAACAATGCACTGCATGCAGGACATGACTTGAAAGACAAGTCTTCTCTCCAAAGACAAGGAGGCTGGGTACAGGGCAGCATCCCGGACATGCAGGAAGCAGCAAGAGGCATCAGGACGCACAGAGGCCTTTGGGAGGGTGACCCAATGGCCTGTACTACAGGGAGCAGTGAGCAGGGCCCTCCAGGCTGGGGGGCAGCAAGGACGGAGGGAAAGTCAACCTTCAGAAAGGAACGAGGAGCGCTAGAAACAGGAGTGCTCGGGGAAACGGAAAGGGGACTTTTTTCCTCTTCATTTTCTTGAAAACATACCAATGGATTAAAGCAAAGTTCTAGCACTGACTTATGGAGATTACAGTGTCTCTAGGAACATGACATGCATATGACAGCCATCACATAAGAGACGCTGTGGGGGGAGTGAATACATGGACCCATGTCGTTGCAAGCTTTCGACATTTTACATGAGGCATGCAATGTGAACTACAAGATGGCCATGAAAAGGTAAAACTGTACATGGCAACCCCCAAGGCAACCTCTAAAACATAATTAAAAGGTATAATTATAATGATAAAAAGTCAATATATAGAATACAAATGAAATTCTAGAAAACATTCAATCCAAAAGATAGGAACTAAAACGTGGGATAAAAAGCAGGCAAAAAACAAAACAGTAGACTTAAATACAACCGTGCCAATAATTACATTAAATGTTAATGGGCCAGACATTCCATTTAAAAGGAAGAGATTCCTGGACTAGATAAGAAAGCAAGCCCTAATGATGGGCTAGTTATAAAAGACATCCACCAAGTATAAAGAACTGGGAAGGCTAGAAGTCAATGACTAGAAACAGACACAGCACATGTAGTAGACATGAGGATGAAGCAATAAAACAGGCTTTGGGACAAGGAGATCAGAGATCGAAAGGGATCTCATAAGTGATAAGAAGGAAAGTACAACAATCATAAATGTGTAGGTAACTGACAAAGCTTCAAAACACACAAAGCAAAACTCAACCAAATGAAGGGGGGTTGAAACAATTCCACAGTCATAAGATTTTAACCCCCTCTCTCAGCCACTGGTAAAGCTAAAATTCAAACAGGCAAAAAAACAAAGACATAGATAATCTATACTGCACCAGCCACCTTGACCTAACTGGCATTCTAGACCACTATACTCAGCAACTGAGGATAGATGCATGTTCTTGTCAAACCCATGTGGTACATTCACCAACATCGGCGATAAACAAGTCACAATAAATATAAAGGTATTGAAAATTTACAGAGGCCAGAAATGGTGGCTCACATCTGTAATCCCAGTACTTTGGGAGGCCAAAGTCAGGGAGGATCACTTGAGGCCTAGAGTTTGAGAACAGGCTGGGCAATGTAGTGACGCTTCACCTCTACAAAAAAATTAAAAAGCTAGCTGGGCATGGTGGCTCATGTCTGTAGTCCCAGCCACTCCAGAGGCCGAGGCAGACGAATCGCCTATGCACAGCAGATCGAGGCTGCGGTGAGCCAAGATCGTGCCACTGCACTTCAGCCTGGGCGACAAAGTGAGACTCTGACTCAAAAAATACATACAAGTAAAATGTTCTCTAATAATAGATTTAATTACAAGTCAATATTATCATAGGCTACCTATGGAGAAAAGCCAAATATCTGGAAACAAAACAACACATTTTAATCCATAGGCAAAGAAATCACAAGAGAAACTGGAAAATGCCTCCAACTGAATGACAATGAAGATACAGAGTATCAAAATGTAAGCAATGCAGCCAAAGCAGTGTTTGAGGGAAATATGATGCTTTAAATGTAGACAGTTACAACTTGACTTGCGATGGGCTTATGTCCTGACAAATGCATCCTAAGTTAAAAATATTCTAAGTTGAAAAGTGTTTAATACCCCAATATGTCTATCATAAAGTAAAATATCCTAAGTCAAGTATACTTAAGTCCAAATGTCCTTGACTTACAATAGGGTTATGTCCTGGTAAGCTGAACCATGATTAAGCCTGAGACCACCTGTATCAGAAAACAAAGTCTAAAATCAATGACTGAAGGTTGGATCTTAAGAAGTTAGAAATGAAGAGCAAAGTAAACCCAAAATAAGCAGGAAAAAGGAAATAATAAAGAGAAGAAATCCATGAAATAGGACACAAGCAGTAGGGAAATGAAGTCAACAGTCAGTTCACAGAAAAGATCAACAGCACTAAAGACCAGATGGCCAGCTCCAAGACTGCAAGGGGGTTTCTCACCCCGGGCTCAGACACCAAAAAGAGCTGAGCAGAAAGCATCACAGATGAATCCCTGCCTCCAAGGAGCTCCACAAGACGGAGACAGCAGGTCCATGGAGAAGCAGCGAGGTGGGCTCCAGGGCAGCAAACAAACAGAGCCAAAGCCTGGGGGATAGTTAGAGGCTGTGAACCGCTCCCACTCCTCCCCTGAAAGTCCTCTTCCCCATCACAAAAGGCCACCTTTTGCTTTGGAAATCCCAGTCATCACCAATCTAACCAGTCTCTCAGGTCTAACACTCAGAACATATGGCTTCTGTCGTGCTTGGGAAGACATGATGGGGTAGAGGTGAGGTGCAGTCACTTGGGAAGCTGGGGGACCCAGGTCTACTGTCATGTGGAGGTGACTTGGTGAGGCTACCACGCTTAGGCGGTCTGCCTCCAATGTCACCAGCAGGTCTCTGTGCTAGCAAGACGGCAGGGTGGGGTGGAAGATGCACTACCTATGCAAATGTGAGGTGTTCACCTGCCTTTTTGGGAGGTGGGGCGGCAGTGGGGACGGACGACCAGGGTGGGGTGGGGACAGAGGAACAGGAGCTGACGAGGACACATCACACCCTGACCTGGGGCTCCTGGTCCGGGCTGTGGCACCCTGGGGTGGGATGAGCCTCCATGAGGCCGAGGCAGACGGCAGCCTCCCAGGCCAGGGATGAGACCAGGCTGTGAGCGCGAACACCAGGCCCACAGCCCACACGCCAACAAGCACATGCGGGACCCACTCCGCGGAGTGGGAGAGGGCCGGCCGGTCCCACTGCAGCCCGCCTCACTCACCTTCGAGGGTAAAGAAGGGTTCTTGGTGAATGGGTCTGAGGTAAACGGGTCGTTCTTTGTCTGTTTCTTGAAGAAGTCATCGGTGGCGGAGCCACGGAACGGGTCACTTTCTTTGAAAGGATCCCCTCCAAATGGATCTGGAAAGTGTTTTTGAAAGTGAAGGAAAAATGCTCCACGAGTCAACATTAGGGTTTTACATGAAATTCCAGAAAAGGTAGAAACCCTAGTGACAGACGTGGCTGAGGACCTGGGGTGGGGATGGGGCCACAGCAGAGGGACACAGGGAACCTTCTGGGATTAGGGACCTGCTGCTAATCTCACGTCACTGCGCATCTGCCAAAACTCCTCTTGTCATGTGCTCAGAGTAGGCGAATTTGGTCATGTGTAAGTTAGGCCTCTCAATGCTGACTTTAAAAACGGTAACAAACAATGTGGGTAAATTCAGACAGGAAACAGATTAGTGCTACCAGGGGCCAGGGTATGGGGGTTGACTACTGATGTGGCTAGGGTCTCCTTTTGGGGAATGTTCTAGAACTAGATGGAGGTGATGGCTGCGTGCTGAATGTGCTAAATGCCACTGCACTAGACATGTTAAAATGGTGAATTCTGTGTTATGTGAACTTCACCTCAAAAGAAAAAGAAATGAAGAAGTAAGTGAGCAGGTAACGGGACTGCAACACGCCCAGGGCAGCTGTGGCTCAGGGGCTGGATCAGGTGTGGAGCCTGCCACCAGAGGGACGAGATGCTAAGCATGGGTGCAGTACTGATGCCATCTTTCCCATCCACACAGCTGCCATCCTGGTGTGTATGGACAGAAGGCCCACCAGGCACGGGCACCACATGGGATGCCTAGACACTGCAGCACACATGGCCGAGCTGCTATGGGCATTCTGCTCAAACCCTGCGTCTCACCTGCATGAGGTGGCCAAGTAGAAACCCAAGTGGCACGGGAGGGATGGCTCACAACCAGGTTCCTTCCAGAATTAAACTCCCTGCTGCCTGGTCTCAGGAGACCTGGCCTGGGGCTGGGAGCTGCTACCCATTTCCCTCGACTTGAACCAGGACGGAGCCAGCCAGGAGAGGATGAACAAAGGCCCTTACCTGCCGAGGCTGTCTGCTGTTCCGCAAAGGGGTCGTTCTGGAACGGGTCACCTGCATGGGGAGAGAATGCTCAGCTCTGCACGGCCAGCCTGCCAGGCCTTTTGTTGGTCCCCACCGCCCACTGAGGAAGAGCGTGCTACTTTCTTCTCCATAGTCCCGAGCCACCATAGCCTCCGCCACACATCACAGTGGGGCGCCTAGAGGTGGCTGCTTCTAGCTAGAGCACTTTCGATGAGCCAGAAGGTCTTGCTGGCTGCTCCAACCGGACCAGGCTCGCTCCCTTTCCGCCCAAGTTGCTCTCCTGTCCCTGCCTCCTCCCTGGGGAGGGAATGCGCCTGGCTTCCAGAGCGGCCCACGGTCCCCCTGACCCCGAGTGAACCCAGGCCTGAGGCTCCTGCCACTCCTCCCTGCCTCTTGCAGAGTCCCGACAGGCCTCCTGCAATGCCGTTCTGCTCCGGAAAGGGAGAGAGAGAGGAGACCTGTTTCCAGGATGCTCCTTGGCTGTCCCCGACTCTTGCGTGGCTCTGGGGGAGCATTAAGACCTGGTGCACACCGAACTGTGGCCTGCCAGGTGCCTTCACATTCACGACCAGGTCTGACGGTCACAGCAGCCTGGGACGGCCGGAGGGCTGGGTTGCCCTGCTGAGGGTCAGGAACAGGGCTGGAGCTCAGGGCCAACTGGGTTCTGGGATGGGCATCACCCTGGGCCTGCCCTCCCCACTGGTGCCTGCCTCAGTTCTTATTAACAGGCTCTAATCACCCTTTCCTTCCCGTTTCAGCATGGTTCTCCTTAGTTCTTCTGCCTTGACAACTTTCGATGACAGGAGAGAAAGTGGCAGCAAATGAGATACCTTTGAAGGGGTCGGCACCTCGGAACGGGTCGGACTTGAAGGGGTCTTCCACCTGGAAAGGGTCTGGGTGCAGCTCCTGTGTGTTGTTGCTAAATAACAAGGCTTTGTTTTTGAAAGGATCGTCCTGCGATTTTGTGAAGAAACAGGACAGGGATTTGATTATTGCTGATTTCAGGCAGTCAGGGTACAGAATTCCATGCCTAACTCACATTTCCACTTAAGCACTGTGACCCTAAAAGAATCATTGTTTCTAAGTCCCTGAGGAAGTATAGCCTTTAGTGAACAATAATACTTCACACTGGTTCATCAGTTGTGGCAAACGTGGCTATAGATGTGAATGCTATGGAACACTGGGTGTGGTTGCTATCTTCTGTGCTATCTTCCCAATGTTTCTACAATTCTAAAACTACTCTAAAATCAAAGATTATTTTTTAAAAAAATCATTGGTCAGGCATGGTGGCTCAAGCCTATAATCCTGGCACTTTGGGAGGTTGAGGCAAGAGGATTGCCTGAGCGTGCGGGTTTGAGACCAGCCTGGGCAACATGGTGAGACCTCGTCTCTACAATAAAAATTAAAAAAAATTAGCCAGGCATGGTAGCCAGCTCCTGTAGTTCAGGTTTCTTGGAAGGCTGAGGCAGGAGGATCGCCAGAGCCCAGCCAGTTGATGCTGGGGTAGCTGTTGAACATCCAATTGCACTCCAGCCTGGGCAATGGAGTGAGACTCCAACTCAAAAAAAAAAAAAAAAAAAAAAAGTCGCCGGGCTCGGTGGCTCAGCCCGTAGTCCCGCGCCTTTTGGGAGGCTGAGGTGAGTGGATGGCCTGAGCCCGCGGGTTCGAGACCCGCCTGGGCAGCGAGACCTCATCTCTAC